>NW_025050252.1:0-13754 GCF_019279795.1 Protopterus annectens
AGAAAGGGGGGTGCCAAAAAAAACTTTCCAGGCCTGTGGATGATAGGTCCTTGAGCAAAATTTTTCAGTTGGTAATTTCTGTGGGTAGCAAAGAGATCTATGTCTGGCTGTCCCCATGCCTGAATTATCTTTCGAAAACTTGAGGATGCAACTTCCATTCGTGGTGGATCTAGTCATATTTCTCTGAAGCTTAGGCTGTCTGCCAGTGTGTGTTTTCCTCTTCCCTGGCAGGAATTGTGCCTGGAAGTTGATTTGCAATTCCAGAGCTGTGTTCCAAAGGGTCATGGCTATGTACCTGCACAGGGGCATGGAATGAGTTCCCCTGTTTGTTGATGTACCACATCACTGTGGTGTTGTCTGTCCTTATCAATAGCTGGCCTGGATGCAGTATTAGGGTCTCTTTTGAAGGGCCATAATAGCATTTTATGCACTGCTAGCATTTCAGCACCTTTTGGCTGATGTGTAGGTGCTTCTCTTTGGGACCATTTTCCCCTGGAATGCACTGATCTTTCAAGTGTGTGCTCCCCGCGTAGTCCGAGGTATGCCTGTTGTGATGATTTGATTTGCTTGAGGTATGCAGAAAAGGGGAGACCTTTGTTTCTTTGGCATGCTTGAGCCTACCACAGAAATTCCTTTCTTTGAAGACATGGAGAGATGAGTGGTATAATTGTTTCCAAACCGCATTGGCTGTGTTGAGACCATAAGTTTTTAGGTACCATTGAAGTTTCCTCATATATGCAGCTTTGCACATGGGATCAGCAGGATGCAAGATGCCATGAATCCCAGAGCCCTGCAGGACTTTCCCTTGCAGTCAGCCTGGTGAAGGCTGCTTACCATTTTGCTGAAGTATTGAGATAGTTGCCCTTGTTTGTCTGGCGTGGAGGTAGGCCATCTGGGTGTTTGTATTCAAGTTGGCACCCAGGAAACTATTGTTTGAGAGGGTATTAGTTTTGATTTTGTTGACTGTGTATCCCAGAAAGTTCAACAGTCTTATCACAAACGCCAGGTGTTTCAGAAGTATGTGTCCTGTCCGGCTTGGATCAGGTGAGTCGCCCAGATATGGGTATATTTGTATTCCTTGAAGTCTGCAGAAGGCAATTACTGATGCCAGGCATTTCCCCTGAAATGAAACACTCTGTGGCTTAGTAGATAGCCAAAGGGCAATGCAGAGAATTGATAATGTGTTGAAACTGCAAAGAAATCTCAGGTATCTTCTGCAATCTTGCCTGATAGGGACATGCAGGTATGCCTCCTTGAGGTCCAATGTTACCAGCCAAGACTCCTTGACCAGCATGGGAAGAAGCTGCTGTAATGTGAGCATCTTGAATTTTGGTACCTGTAAATATGTGTTTAGGATGGATAGATCTAAAATAGGTCTCCAATCTTTGTCTTTCCTTGGTACCAGGAATAGTCTGGAATAAAACCCTTGACCTTGTTCTGCAGGCACCTCTTGAATAGCTTTCATGCCCATGAGAGGTGAAATTTGTTTTTGTGCCTCTGCCCTTTGATTTTGTGGCAGGTTTGGCATGCCTCTCATTTTTGGAAGGGTGTGAAAGTGGAATATGTAGCCTCTGTCTATAATGTCCAGGATCCATTTGTCTTTTGTGACAATATGCCAGTTTTTTGAGAATAATGCCAGTTTTCCGCCTAAAGGTGCTGCCATTAAAGCTTTGCTTGGCAGGTTGGGAAAGTCATTGTGTCTGCTTTCTGAATGACTGTGATCTATCTTCTCCACCTCTTGGGGTTGGAGCTTGCCATTGCCTGGCTCTGAATGATCCTTGAGATTGCCCTCTACCTCTCGGGCCTGTATCTGCCTCTTTGAGGTCTGTCCGTGGCTGGAAAGGACCAATTTTTGAAGGCCAGTTTCTGTTGAAGCGTGGAGGTTGTACCTGCAGGAAATCTTCACTGTTTGCATTGATCTAGCTTTCCTCCATTTTCTTTAGTACCTCCTCCAGCAAGCTTTAACACCAAACAATACATCTTTTTGAAGAGGTGCATCTAGTAATTTAGCTTTGACATGATCTGGTAAGGCTTGTTCTTTGAGCCAAGCATTTCTAATGTACGACAGACCCTGTAACAGCAGCTCTACATGAGGCCTTTAAAGCATCAAAACCACACTGCAAGGTATGTTTACCCACTTGCTCTGCACTATGCAACAAATCCTGCAACTCTTTTAAATCTGGTTGCTCAGGTTGTGTCATTTTGCTTTTCAACCTCAGATAATAAAACTGTTGATACTTTAACATATGGAACTGACAGTTTAATGCCCTCATGGTTAAAGTGGCCGGTATACACCTTTTCCCACCTTTCTAAAGCTCTGGAATCTCTCTGAAGGTAATGGGTTTTAGCAGTAGAGGCCTTAATTCCTTGGGACCCTGTGAAATAGTTTCTGGGTCAGCAGTATGGCTTTTGTATAGGAACTGGTGTGAATCGGAACCCTGATAATACCTGTCTGGTTTAACAGGAGCTGGAGGTAAAGAATTTGGGTTGAGGCTGGCTTCTGTGTACACATCATCTAATATGTCTAAGACAGGAGGGATAGCCAGAGGCCTATGCTGGGGGAGCAAGAGAAAATCCCTGAGCCTTTTCTTGGAATCTGAGTAATCCTGGCCTTCTCAGTGAAAGTGTTCCCTCAAAGTATGTAGGGTTTCCCCAAAAGAGTAGTCCTCAGGGGGGGGGGGGGAGACCGAGGGAATAGACTCCTCTGCATCAGAGTCTTCAAAAGGGGAATATGTATATTCCTGGTCCTCAGAATGTTCAGAGGTAATAGAAGCTTGATCTGAGGAAGGGTAGTCTTCCTCTAATCTGGGCCTTTTATCCGAGAGGGGTTAAGAACCCCTGATAAGAGTAATCAAATCCTCAGCCATTTTGAGCATCTGTTTTTTAGGCATGGGGCCTTGAGAGGGTCTGTGGTCCTTGTTTTTTAGTTTTCATGGCTGCTTTAGATTTTGTGAAAGCCTTAATAGAGAAGGAGGAAGGCCTGAAGACACCTTGAGAAATGGCAGGCCTATCTAAACTCTGGGTTTCCCCGCCAAAAGTGGCGTCGGTATCTGTAGTCGGAATGGGGGCCGAGGAGCCTGCACTCGGCACAGAAGTCACCGTAATGAAGTGTCATCGGTACTCAGGGGCTGCGTAGGCGCCTCGCTGAGAACCGGAGAACCGGTAGTCAGCCTTAGCGTGGTGTCAGTAGAAGTCGCGGAACTCGTATGTTGGTCCTTATCTTTGCGTCTTTTACTCAAAACTGGAGTCGGAGTATCCGACGACATAATATAATTACATTTTTTACCAAAATAGTGATGGGTGAACTCCGCCCGACGCTTAATAGTGCGTTTGTTGAATCTAGCACAAAAATGGCAGGCCGAGACGTCGTGGTCTGGGCCTAAGCAAGGAATACAGAAAGAGTGGAAATCCTTATGCGGTATTTGCTTCCCAGACATCGGTCTGAGGCAAGAAAAGTTTCCCCAACGGGGTACTTACCTTTCAAGAAGACTTCGGCTGAAATATTTTCGTAAATCTCAGGAGCTGGCCGACCGGCACTTGCAAACTGCTTCTGCCTCTGGCACCACGCGGCAAGAAAGACTGAAGAAGATGGCGTCGGCTGGCTCTTTTATACCCCTGTTGTAACTGACGTCAGGGAAGAAGTGACGACAACCGACGCCGGACCTAGAGTTTGGAATTCGGCCGACCGAGGACCCGCCTGATGGCAGGATAACCCATCTGTTATGACTGCAGCTGTATGCACGATGAACATCTAACATTTCTTTTTGATTGATATGCAGGTGCATTTGCTTTGGGTTCCATTTGTCCTGAAGGCACTGCCCTGCCATGTGAGCCCCCCAGCCCCGCATGCATAGTCTGATGAGTCTGTTGTTAGGGTTTGGGCGGCAGGGGGTAGAATGAAAGGGAGTCCCTTTTTGTGGTTGCAGGCCTCTGCCCACCAAAAGAACTCTGTCAGGCAAGGAATGATAGGAATCATTGCTTCCAGGTCCTGAGAATGTTGACACCAGAGACTTTTAGGTACCATTGAGGTTTCCTCATATGCAGTCTTGCATATGGAATTAGTAGAATGCAAGAGGCCATGAACCCTAGGGCTTGCAGTATTTTCTTGCAGATAGCGGGTTTTGGTGGCCAGTAGATTGAAATAATTTGTGAAATAAATTAGTTTCTCTGAGGAGGAATGTCATCTGGGAAGATGTGTTCAAGCTTGCTCCCAGGAATACAATCTGTTGGCTGGGTACCGTTGTGATTTCTTTTCGTTGATGGTGTACCCCACTGAAGTGAGAAGTCTCTTTACAAATGCCAGGTGCTGAAGCAGCAATTCCTGACTGTCCACCTGAATCAGGCAATCGTCCAAGTATGGGTAAATTTGAATTCCTGTCTGCCTGAAATATGCAATAGCTGGAGCTAGGCATTTTGTGAATAGCCAGTTACTGTCAGCTGCCTGTCAGGTGCCAGGATATGCCACAACGCATGCACTCAGGTCACTCCACAACAAGTACAAATGTAACTCTGTCATTGCTCATGTTGGTGTGAATGACCTGAGACGCATTCCTGGACTACATGAAAAGAGACACGGAGGAACTGTCTGATCTTGCAGGCCAGGCAGGTATGACACTAGCACTGAGTTGCATCCTGCCATCACCCAGAATGATACCACAGTACAAGGACAAAATGACTGATTTCAACAACTGGCTAAGCTTCTGGTGTCATTCTAAGGGGATCCAGTATCTCTGCCTTGTATGACATGATCGACAAACCACGATGCTTTGCCAGAGGCAGTCTGCACCTGTCGCCCTTGGGATTCCGGATACTGGCTAAGGCTCTTGCCACCCTTATAGTGCCTTTTTAGGAAGATTCAAATGACAAATTCACCACTGTAACAGGTACAAGTAAGCAAAATCTGAGGATAATGCTACTTAATGCTAGAAGTCTAAACCTCAAAATGTACTAACTAGACGCACTCCTTAAAATGGAGAACATCGACACTTGTGCAATGACAGAGACCTCATCAAGGCTCAGAGAGCACCCCTGCATTACCAGGCTATAATTCATACCACACTTTCAGCCACCCAACCTGGACAAGAAGCACGGGGAGGTGTGTCCATATTCATTAAGGATATCCACACCTCCAGGCTAGTTGCTCAGCATAATGATTCTGAGATTATCCAAGTGCAACTGACTCTGGGCAAGACCGCGAATCCAAATTGTAGCTTGCTACAGATCCACCATGCCCCAGGATTCCCACTCCTCATTCTTGATACACTGGAAAATATTAGGGTACAACCTAACACTCTAATAATGGGCTATTTCAACTACCCCACCATTAACTGGGAAACGACTCGTGTACCAACTCTTGTGCTCAACGTTTTCTGGAATTCATAAATTCCAATGCCTTGGATCAACTTATCCACACCCCCACCAGGGGCAGCAATATCCTAGACCTAGTCATTACCAACATGGGCAACGGGTGTTCCATACCAGAGGTCAATTCTGCATTGGTCAGATCCGACCACAAGCAAATCACACTAGACATCCACATCCCAACCCCACCCCCTATTAGGGAAACCACCGTAAAAAATTTCTCCAAAGCCAACTTCACCCTTCTTAAGACAGAAGTGGCAAACTTCACGACACCCATGCTGATGGACAATAGAGGTACGACTGATCTCTTATACAATTGCACTTTATAAGCACTTACACTATCCTCCAAAAAAAGGAAGCCAATCTGGTGGTCCCCTGCTATAAACAAACTCTACAACAGAAGGAAACTGTTGCAAAAAAAAGAGTAAAATCCCATGATTGGAGGAACTCCGTGGTCAGCCTCAGTAAGAAGCTAAGATCCCTCATAAAATCCTCTAAAGCTAGTTACGAAAACAAAATTGCCACTGATTCTAAAGACAACCACAAAGCATTCTATAGCTATGTCAAGAATCTCAATGGCAACACTCAGATCTGCTCTGAGTTACAGCACAATGGCACTAAATATACAGAACCAACTAATATTGCCAACATCCTGGCAGATAGGTTCAGTGCTAACTTTACCCCTCTCTCATCCCCTAAAGTGCCCATCTCTATACCAGAAGAATGCAAAGTTCCTGTAATCATGGCTGCACAGGTAAAAAACACACTCTCCAAAGCCAAGAACACAAAATCCATGGGACCTGACAACATTCCAGGCTGTGTTCTACATGAACTACAGAACGAACTGGCACCCCACTTAAGTACCACGTTCAATCATAGCCTCACCTCAGGCTTTGTGCCCAGTGAATGGCGCACAGCAACGGTTATCCCACTCCACAAAGGGGGAGACACCACGCACCCAGGGAACTACTCCCATTAGCCTGACGAGCCTGGTCTGGGTCTGCAAGGCTATGGAACGTATCATCATGGAACTTATAAACAATGACATTGGTAATCTCCAAACTCTGGACCCTACCCAGTTCAGGTTTGTAAAAGGCAAATCATGTCTCCTAAACCTGATAAACTTCTTTGAAGTGGTCACCAAAGCCGTAGATGAGGGTAAGGTGGTTCACACAGTCTATCTAGATCTCACCAAGGCTTTCAACACCATCCCCCCACTCTGGAATTATAGATAAACTCACTAAACTAGGTATAAATCCCTATGTCACAAGATGGGTTACCAACTGGCTTATTGACAGAACCCACACTGTGAAAGTAGCAGACTTTAAATCCAACTTCAGACCAGTGACAAGTGGGGTACCACAGGGTTCAGTACTAGGTCCTCTCCTGTTTGATATCTACTTCTCTGAAGTACAGACTAATACAGAAGGTCTTTGGCTAACAAAGTTCGCAGATGACTGCAAACGAGGAGCCATAATCAAAACTCCTAACAATGTGGACATCCTACAAAAGGACCTCACTGAAACAGATGCCTGGCGTCAAAGCCATGGCCTCAAGCTCAATGCCAAACAGTGCATTGTCATCCCTTTCGGTAAAGACGCTGTACCCATGAACTACAACATAGGCGGTAGTCTACTTAACACCGAAAGTGTGATAAGAGACCTTGGGACACAGGTGGACAGTAGCCTCTCCTCTGATAATCACATCGCCAAAGTAGTCAGGAAATCCTTCTACGTGGCACACCTCATCACAAAAGGTTTCTCATCCAGGAAAAAAGAGGTCATTGTTCCCTGCTACTCATCATTCATTTTGGTATGTACCTCACAAGACATCTACAACAACTGGAAAGGCCGCAGAAATACCTCACAAACAGGATTACCAGCCTCAAACAGATGCCCTTAGCAGACCGTCTCAAAAACTCCACCTTTACTCTATTGCATATCGCTTACTCAGAGGCGATCTCTGCCCAACATACAAAGCTATGTCAAACCCAGAGCTGTTGGACATGTTCCACGTAAAGAAATCCCAATCCCTCCAAGCTACACGCTCTAGGGACCTAAACCTTGTCACCACAATAAACAGAACATGCTGGAGGGATAGATTCCTGTCCCAGAGACTTCCCATACTCTGGAACAAACTACCTATCTATATCAAACAGAGCTCCTCATTAACACTATTCAAAAAAAAATTTTGATGATTGGATGGGAGATAGTAAATTCATCCCGGGGATCACTTCTGTGGCTCTACTTGACAGGGGCACAGGAAAATAATTTTCTTGGGTGGCAAAAGCCAGGGTACCATTTGGCTAGGCTTATATAGGACCTAGGGCCAATAGCCTAGTACCCACCTATGAACACTGGACGCAGTAGATAAGCCAAAGGAAAGTGCAGAGAACTGATAGATCCTGCTCTGAAGCATAGGTATTTTCTGCAAGATTCCCTTATAGGAATGTGCAGATAAGCTTCTTTTAAATCTAGGGTTGCTAGCCAGGAGTCCTTGACTAGCATAGGAAGCAGCTGTTGGAGAGTTAACATTTTGAATTTTGGAACCACCAAAAAGGTGTTGAGAATAGACAGATCCAGATAGGACACGAAGAGTTTTCTTTTCTGAGGACCAGAAACAGTCTGGAGTTAAAACCTTGTCCCCTTTGTTCTGCTGGGGCAGGTTGAATAGCCTTGATACTGAGGAGAGAAAGTACTTGCTTTTGGGCCTCTGCCCAATGGTTTGGTGATAGGTCTGGCCATCTGCTTATGGATGGGAGTGAGTGGAATTGGAACCTGTATCCCTAGGAAACAATGTTTAAGACTCATTTGTCTTGGGTAATGTACTGCCAATTTTTGGCATGCAGTGCAAGTTTTCCTCCTAAAAGTGCAAGTACTTGGGCAAGGCTTGGAAGAGTTAAGGATAAGTCACTGTGCAATTTTACCACAGGCTGGAGGCTTACTACCTTTTAGTTATGTACTTACCATAACTTCGGATGTATGGGATCCATCTCGCCTACATTCATAACTGATGGGCTCGGAGCCGATCCATCGGCTCCGACTCGGCCAACTAGTACACTAGAACGAAGTCTCTTATTGGCTGGGCTACTCCCTATCCCAGGATGCACTACACCTGCTTCCCCAGATCTTGTTTGTTCGCTTTCATACATACACGCAAACACAGAAAAAATAGTAGTCACTACAACCAACTAAAGTTCTTCAAGAGAAGATCTCCAAATGGAACTACATCTCCTCTAAATCCCAATGGAAGGGAAAGAGGGTAGATGAGGAATGTAGATGGATCCCATACATCCGGTTATGGTAAGTACATAACTTAAAGATGTAATGGGATCCTATCTCGCCTACATTCATAACTGATGGGACAGCGTCCTAGCACCTAAATCCCGGGTGGCTCATTGGAAAACACTCCTGAGAACTGTGGAACCAAAGGAAGCCCTGCCTCGAGAAACCACATCCAATTTGTAATGAGAAATGAAAGTGTGCGGAGAAGTCCAGGTAGCCGCAGCACAAATATCATCTATTGATAATTTGGAGTGAAAAGCTACAGAAGTAGCTATTGCCCTGGTAGAATGAGCCTTGACTGGAAAGGGAAGCTCTTTGTTAGCCTGTGAATAAATGAAAGAGATACAATCTTTAATCCATTTAGCTATGGAGGTTTTAGCTACTGGTTGACCCAATTTGTTTATTGCAAAGGAAACAAACAGTTGATTTGATTTCTAGGCCTGAGCGGTTCTATTCAAATAAAACGCAGTTGTCTATGGATGTCCAATTGATGCAAGATATATTCTGCGTTATTAGAGAACTCTGGAAAAAATACAGGGAGCTCTATAGTTTGTTGAATACAGAAAGAAGAGGCTACCTTTGGTAAAAAGGAGGGATTTAATTTCAAGGACACTCTATGTTTGTGAAAAATCAAATAGGGAGGATCAGAACAAAGAGCTTGAAGTTCTGAAACCCGCCTGGCAGTTATGGCCACTAAAAGGCCGCTTTCCAGGACAGAAATTTCAAATCGCAGGTAGCAGCTGGTTCGAAGGGCGGGCAGTTAAGGCAGCAAGAACCATATTTAAGTCCCAAGGGGACAGGGTGAGATATTGAGGCCTAAGGAGCCATGCTTCTGTAAGGAAAGCCGTACAAAGTTTGTGAGACAACAATGAAGGTGCAAAGGAAGCATGAAAAGTAGAGATAGCGGCTAGCTGAACCTTAATCGTGGAAACTGAAGAGCCCAACTGAAAGAGAGGCCAAGAAATTCAGAACCTCCGATACTGGGGCAGTAAGGGGGTCTATACCTCGTTGCTGAGCCCAGAAGGCGAACCTTTTCCACTTGCTGGAATAAAGTTTGACAGTGGAAGGTTTATGAGAAGAAGACAATATGTGGATCACCTCCGGAGAAAGGGAATTGTCTCTCGACTAAGGATGGAAGTGGAGTAACCATGCCGCCAACTTCAAAGACCTGAGAGACGGGTGAAGCCGCCCTGACTGATGAGTCAACAGGTCCGGCACTGGGTCCAAAAACCATGGACCTTCTACCGCATGCCTCTGTAGGAAAGGAAACCAAACTTGACGAGGCCAGTAAGGGGCAATCAAAATCATCTCGCTCTCCAGGTAAATGGCCTTCTGTATCACCTCCTCGGTAGGAGGGGAACTGGAGGAAGGCATAAAGAAGACCGGGGGCCAAATGTGGGTCAGAGCGTCCCTGGGAATCTGTCCCTGGGAGGGGATCAGCGTGAAGAACTCTCTGCACTTCGCATTGTGAGGGCTGGCAAACAGGACGCAGCAAGGAGGGCCCCATTTGAAGATTTTCGCAGCCACTCTCTGGTTGAGGGACCACTTTCGTGGGGTAAGAGAATGGTCCTGCTTAATCTGTCCGCAATCACATTGGATTTCCCGGTATGTGCTGCCATTAGAAAGCGGTTGGTAGCTACCGCCCAGTGCCAAAGTCTCATGGCTTCTCTGCACAGTGGTAAGACCTGGTTCCACCTCGTTTGTTTATATACCAAACCACCGACATGTTGTCGGATAGGATAGCAATCGACTCATGGGAGCGTGATGGAGAGCTTGCAGTACCAAGAGTACGCTCTCATCTCCAGGATATTGATATGCAAATGCGTTTCCTGGATTTGCCATGTGCCTTGGACCGACCTGTCCAGGTAATGACCCCCCCACCCTACCTGGGAGGCGTCTGTGGTCACAGTGGCAACAGGGGGTTGAGGGAATAAAGGTCGCCCTGGTCGAGATTGGATTGGGGAGCCACCAACGCAGATCCTAACGGCAACTCTCCGTGATCATGACTAAATGGTTCAAGGGGAGTTCCTGATGAGACCATTGAACCGACAGGAGCCATTGCAAAATTTGCATGTGAAGTCTGGCTAAGGGACTAAGAGTATAGTTGACGCCATCGAGCCCAACAGTTGTAGAATCAGATGGGCTGGAGCTCTTGATAGGGAGACAGGATTTGACTTGGTTTGCAGAACCTGAATTCTTGCTGCGGAAGAAGGCGCATCCTTTTTGTATCTAAGTCTGCGCCTATAAAAGTAATACGCTGAGATGGCTGTAGTACAGATTTTGCCAATTGAACGTAATCCCCAAGAAACGTGCCCATAGGTGAACATGGCTGAGCTCTGAAATAGTAGATGCTCGGAGGTGGCAGTAAGGAGCCAGTCGCTCAGATATGGAAACACTTGGAATCCTAGACTCCTCAGGGTGAGCATTCACCACTGCCAGACACTTGGTGAACACCCTGGGGCTGTGGTGAGACCAAAGGGCAGTGCTCGGAATTGGAAATGACTGACTCCAAGCGTAAGTGTCTCTTGGACTCTTGAGCTATCAGAATGTGATAGTAAGCGTCCTGGAGATCTATGGAGCACATCCATGCATCCTTCTCCAGCAATGGAAGAATGGATTGAAGGGTGACCATTCGGAATTTGGACTTTTGCACAAAACGATTCAATGAACTGAGGTCCAAAATGGGCCTGAAGTCCCCTGTCTTTTTTGGCACCAAAAATAATCTTGAGTAAGTTCCTGATCCGATCTGGTCGGTGGGGACAGGCTGGATGGCTCGCTTTTCTAGCAGCTTTGAAACCTCTATTGCTGCCTGATCCCGCTGACCGGGTGGTACGTCCGGGATTTCCGTTAAGGAAAGGGGGCTTGTTGAAGGGATGAGATAGCCTCCGGTAATGAATGCAAAGCACCCACTGATCGCTTGTTATGGATTCCCAAGCTTGTGGAGTGCGCCAAGAACCGACCCGACTGGCTCCAGAGCTGCACAGTCGGGCAACAACTCAGGGACGCTGGTTGTAGGAAGAACCACGAAAGGAATCGCGGTCTCCAGAGTTACTGGGGCCTCTGCCGCCTCTGGGCTAGGCTCTTCCTGAATCCCCCTGCCTCTGGAAGGGGAATCACTGGGTGGAGTAGGGAAAGACTTCTGAGATTTTCTGAACCACATTTTCCCTCCTCTCTGGGCCTTGGGGTAGGCCTAGAAGGAGCGGAAAATGACCAACGGCAGTCAAGTCTTGCCCTCCTGCTCGCACCGAAGTTAGTGTGTCCTTCACCTTGGGTCCAACAAAGATGACCCATCAAAGGCGCCGGGCGAAAGAAGACTTGAAGGCCTCCTCAGAATGAACACAAGCGTAACCAGGCGTCTCCTGAGGGCAACGCCTGTTCCTTGCTAGCCTCTACTCGCCTCGGCCGCATCTGAAATGAGCCTCATGGACGAGTTTACATTGAGAACAAGGTAGTCATCTGGGCACCAACAGTAGGGGCCAGCGCCTCAGGTAGATTACCAGTGAGGGTCATTTAGCTCTTTAAGGAGGTCCCTTTGGAGCCTGGTAAATGACATAAATAATTCAGCTGACCGTGGGTAAAGGCCGCTGAAGACAGGCTCCCGCACCTATCCATGCTCCTGGAATCCTTATTAGGAGGGTGGATAGACGTTGAAGCCTCTGCCACGCTCCTGCTGTGTGGCAGAAGCCACCACCATAGCATCTGGGAACACCCTTCGCCAAATTCCTTCTCGGGGCTGGAAAGAAACTTATTGGGTCTCGCAGGCACCGGTTCCACAGAATCAGGATAGTTCCCACTTTCGAGAAACCAAATCAAGGAGTTCATCGGCGGAGACACCCAGGAGAGGGCTGGGCCCGGCCTTGAGGAAGACTGACTCCTCAGCTGAAGGGTTTTGGCCTGCCAATCTCCTCTCTGTCTCAGAATCTCCAGGATATCTGAGAAAGAGATATCATCCGAAGATGATTTGGGGACCCTTCCGCCATCGAGGTCAGTATCCATGTAACAGACTCATCTTGGGAGTCCACGTGCTTCCTCTTGCACAATTTCTTCCGTGGGCGTCCGGGCAGTTTCGGACGGACCCCAAGAAGGGAACCCCGATGGGGTATCCTCAGGCCCTGGGGCCCCGCTGCCGGGGACTGCAGCACAACAGAAGCACCAGTCTCCAGGTCTAGGGACGGTGAGGTAGAAGCCTGCTGAGCCGGCAAAGGCATGGCCAGCTCCTCATGGCCTCAAAGGCCGTACCTCCAGACTCCATGGAGATCACTGGTCTAGAGGCCCATGGCACTGGGAATTCCAGCAGCCGATGCCCGAGGGGAAGATTAGGCACCGAGGCACCCAGCCCCAAAGTGTTCCCTCGGGCCCGCTGAGGAAGTCCCAGTACCAAACCCTGAACCGAGGACAGGGTAGGGAACCATAGTCGGAGCAGACAGACCTCGAAGGGGTCTCGCTCGACCGTATGGCTTCGCATTGCTCCACTATCACCGACTCCAACGGCACCGAGGAGGTTGGAGGAGGAATTGAATGTTTGGAGGGGATCGGTTCGGCCAACTGAGCTGGAGCCGAGACCATTTGAGCAAAAACTGGAGACTGGAAAGCCTCTGTATCACCTATCCAGATCCGAATCAGACAGTTTCAAGATTTAGAGGAGGTAGACAGACGAGAAGACTTTCCTCTCGGCTCCGAGTGTAGGGGACCCGGCTCAAAAGGCTCCAACACTATCGGGCGCTGGTTCCACCACAGCATGGACCACCATCGGCGCCAAGGAGCTTCTTCGAGCCGAGGGGAAGAGTCTGAGCTGCACACCTCCACCGCCCGGCCATTGGAACCGATGGAGGTGATTCGCCTCTCCATACTCCAACCTGCGGCTCCAAACCAATGGAGCCGAGGAAAGAGGTATCGAGGCAGACCTTCACCCTCGGCCCCAGTCAGTGGAGCCGAGGAAGAAGAGGTCGGCTTTTGCTTTTTTAGCAGTCGGTTCCAACGGACTTGTCGGAGCCGGCATCTTTTCTTTGAGGTAACAGGAGGATCTAAAGCTTCCTCAAAAGAGGCTTAATAAGACCCTTCAAGATCAGTTTATTTTTGCGCTCTTGAAGAACCCTAGAGGAGAAAAAC
>NW_025050253.1:0-13434 GCF_019279795.1 Protopterus annectens
ATTGGGCCAATAGAAATGGGGTATGTAAAACCCACAAAACTGGGTTTTTAATTAAATAACCCCCGGGGTCCAAACCATTAAAGATCCAATCAAGAAAAATGAAGTGTAAAAGAAAAAATATTTTGATTGGTTACATGACAGCTTACTTAATATCTAATGGAAAACAAAAAGGTTGTGAAGCATGAAAAAAGAAATTACTTTTTAAATACATTACTGGAATGCCAGTCAAAATCAAGTATAAAAAAACAAGCAGCACTCAACTCAAATCACTTCTCCTTGCACTGCAGTTCTAATTATAATTTATATTCAGCTTTATAAAAGTACCAAGTAACATGCTGAAAGTAGCAATCTCTGTGATACCCCCACTTGTAAAAATGTTTCTTAGCCAAAAAAGACCTGCTACCTGACAACAACTATCTACTTGTTTCATGGGGTAAACATGATCAAAGTAAAAAATGAACAGCAAACAAGAAACAAGCGCAAGATAAATTGCTTAAAGGATTACTGCACAGGTTATGGACCACACATATGATAGATTGGCATTCTGTTTAGTTTACGGGTAAAGCCTGCAAAGATGACTGGAAGTCTCTAAGAAATGTAATGAGCTTCTGAAAATACTGTAATCCTTCTCTTTATTAGAAATACTGTCATATGCATTTCAATACCTAAGGCTTATATGCAATCTAGTTATGAAAATATTCTCTGCATGGCAAAAAGGCTTTAAATGTTGGTAATTCTTTAACAGTATGCTTATTAAAGCTTACTTGCATCTTACAATCTCAGACAAGCTTACCTGATGGTCATTAAATCATTGCTCCTTAAACACAGACTAATAGGTTCCCTATTAGAAGACTGAATACTCAAAAGACGGAAATGGCAAAAGATCGAAGTGGCTTTTAAGCAAATTCTTCCCCTGGGAAAGAATTTGCTTGGCTGCTTCATTACTTTGCCATTTTTGGCACTGTAGTGCGGTCTAGGAGTTGGTATATTTAATTAGGGCAGTGTGGGGGGGTGCAGTCCCTCACATTGGGGTGTGTGGGGTGTGAAGCCCCCCACTTAATGTAATGTTTAAAGTGTTTTTTTTTTTTTTTTTTTTTGGAACAGGGATTTTTTTGCCTAGGAAAGAAATCGCTATTTTGAAAGTTCAAAATTGTACATTTTTGTTTACATAGGGTTGATTAATCACCGTTTGCTTTTTTTAAGCATTTGTTGATCTAATATTGACCAAAGTAATAGGCTGTGCAACAACATGCATTTTCTGTATAAGAAGAAGCATAAATCAACCATATAAAAATATGATAGAAAACCAGAACATTCTGCAAAATCAAGAACAGATGAAAAGTAGTGTAGAACTTGTGTCTACCTTGGATGGGAGGATACTCTGCATACTGCATAACTGTTCCTTACCTTGTTTGGACACATCCAGAGTCACTACGTGCGGGAGTAGGGTGCAACAAGTATGTCACAATTTGAAATGTCTCTGGCTGATGGTGATGGTCCTGGCACATTTGTCAAACCTCTCAACCTCAGACCAAGAAATCTGGACAAAGCCATAAATAGAAGTGGGACAAAGGCCCCAAAATAAGGACAATTTTTAAATATTGCTCTCATAAACTTAGAAAGATAATAGAATAGTAGGTCTTGCATTAGTATGCATTTTCTAAAGGGTATGAAATCTGAAACTCAAATGGCTGTCATTATTTTCTAACTTCAATCTTTAATGATTTGCCACTAATTTGCCAGAAAACCACAATTTTATGAAAAACAGACCAAAAATGTGATGCAAAAATATAAAATAGCCACACAATACAGCTGGGAACCTGTCAATGAAGGGACAATTTTTAAATATTAGTACTGTTAACTTGAGCATCTGACAAAATAAGAGAATCTACATGCATTTCTGAAATTAAAAGTAATCTATAACTCTGATCATTACACTTGTAAACCCTCTACATTTTCTTCCAAATTTGTCATTTTGGGGAGGGATTATTAGAGAGGTAACATTTTGAGCCAAAATCGGGAAAATTGAGAGGTCTGGATATACCTAATTCTATAAAGCAATGTATTTTCATACCTCTCAACCTCTTAATGCAGAAAATCTGGACAAGGCCAATATATTGGGGAACACACAAACAGTACAAAAAATTGCTCTTGTATAAACTTAGACAGTTAATAGAATAACAGGTCTTGCTTTATTATGCATTTTTCTGAAGGGTATGAAGTCTGAAATCAATGTCTGTCATTATTTAGTGACTTCATTCCTAAATGATTTGCCAGAATGTCACAAATGTTATAAGGAACAAACCAAACATAAGAAGCAAAAATCTATTCATTCTATAAAATCTGGACAGTTGAGGGTATAGTTCAGGGGCTGAGTTTCCCGCCCACCCCCCTCACAAAATCATGGTCGAATGGGCCCCCACAGCTATTCCACTGTCCCATTACTTGGCTTTTTACCTCATTTACCATAAACATTGTAATGTGCATACTGCTTTCTTCTATGATGATTTAGATTTCATTTAAAAGTTTTATTTTACATTTTACAGCAAAACACTAATAGTCATCTGGTAAACAAAGCAATGCAGTTTCATAATGAAAATAGACTTAGCTTAAAACTTTCTGCCCTTGAAACTCACATTCATTGAAACAGCATCAAAACCCACATTCAAAGAAAATACATCTGGCCAGTGGCAGATAAAGATTAACTTGTGTTTTCAAATCATAGGCCCCTTGCATAGGAAACATACATGTGTTCTTTGATACACCTTCCTGATTGTATTAAATTATATTCCTTGCATAATACAGTACAGTTGTTAGAGGGCATTTTAATTTATTGTTTCAACATTTTTCTAGTAAACAATGAAACAAAATGCATGCACCAATAATGACAAAACTGCCCACTTCCGAACATTTTCATCATAAAACTCTACTCAAACTTCTACAGTCTACCAGTATCAGTAAATATGCACTATCTCTGCAGAAGTAAAGTTGTCTAAATAATTCCACATTAAAGAGATATGTAACTAATGAAGAGGTTGATGCTAGCAAACAACTTTATATTTAATTGTTTCATCTGCAAATAAAGTGCATGTTGCCGTTGAGGAATACATTGCCTATGTTACATAAAAAAAATAAGCTAGTAATATTGCAGTAGGGAATGGATGGCAAACTGATAACAGGTTCATGGTTACTAGGCATTGCCAACAAAGAGGACATTCTCAGGACTACAGCATCCACCCCCTTTAAAAGTACAACACAGTATAGTATCAGCAATTCATCTATATACTGTGTGAGTAGAACCCACAGTCTTCTGCATCAAAAGCAAGCACACTACCTGTTGTGTTTTTAAACAATGCAGCCATAGCATAAGCAGCACTAAACTTCTTCAAGCTCTCAGCTCCTTGTAAAATGCACTCAACACTTAACTGTATTTCTCAACTTTGAAGCACAAGAAATCTGGAAAAAGTCAACATTTATTGGGAGGGGGGGACAAAAGACCAAAAACTAGGTACAAATTTTAAACATTTCTTGCATAATCTTGGAAAGTTGTTGGAATAACATGCTGTGTTACCAACATGCATTTCACTGCCAAGTCTTGAATTCAGGACTCTGTGCACTACAATCAGAACAACATACCACTATGCCAAATTAGCAGTTTCTTGAAAGACAGGTTGACTGAATCTTAAATAGATATCATTTAGTGAATTCAGTTCTCACCATAGCTCTCAACTTCTTAGCACAAAACACCTAGACAAAGCCAATAATGGGGAATACAGCCCCCAAACATATTCAGTGAATTTATTTCTCACCATAGCTCTCAACCTGTTAGCACAAAAAACCTGGACAAATCCAATAATGGGGGAATACACCCCCAAAAATAGGGACAAATTTCAAATATTGATCTTATAAACAGAAAATTGCTAGAATAAAAGGCTTTGTGTTACCATGTACAGTCCAGATCTGTGTGCATGCTCCGGACAGACTCAGGAAATGCACAAAAGCCCCACGAGAGAGCAGTCTGGATCAGTGCGCATGCTCTGGATGGACTCGGGAAATGCCATACATGCACGAGTTTTGGGGACTCATGTTTGTTTTTATTTATTTTTTCTTTTGTTTTTTTTTTTTTGTTGTTTTTTATTCATTTCTTTTCTTTCATACAGCTGGGGGGGCTGCAGTCCTGCAGTCATGCAGCCCAATAGCACAAGCCACCCCTGGAAATTGCCTTGTATGCAAGGCAGAAATCATCTCTGAGTAGTCTATATAAAACAGAATAAAGTGACAGTGATTTCATAGGACAGATGCTGAAGACCTTACATTTTCCATGTGAGGACCTTTGCAGGTTCTCCAATTGCTGAAGGTGCTTGGAAAGGTACATACCAAAAGGGGTGTGGTACTCAATTATTGGTCTGATGAGGAAAGAGTACAGGGTGGTTATAACTTCTTTTTTTCTGGAGGCAATGCCCTTACCCTTCTTACTACTGTGGAGACATGGTGGTCAAAGGTAAAGCTGCTGTCAACCTGTGTGCCCAGGTCTCTCACCATTAAGTGCATACTTAAGGTGTTGCTATTGATGTGGTAGTTAGCAGGAACATTGCCCTTACCATAAGGGATGATAATACATTTTTTTGTATTGTGTTTAAGGTCATGACTTTGGCACTAGTCATTTATTTGTGTATGACTCTCTTGTAGGATGTTGACATCATTTGGAGATTCTATGACTGCTCCCAATTTGCAGTCATCAGTACATTTTGTCAGCCACAGACCTTTAGTTTTTGCTTTTACTTTGGAGAAATAGATTCCAAACAGCAGAGGTCCCAGAACTGATCCATGTGGGATACCATAGAGTACAGGTCTGCTTTTGGAGGTGGATTCCTCTATTTTGACTATATGGGCTTTATCAGTGAGCCAATTAGCAACCCATTTAATGATATAAGGGTTAATACCTAGCTGGGTGAGTTTGTCGATGATGCCTGAGTGGGGAATAGTGTCAAACACCTTGTCTAAGTCTAGGAAGGCTGTATGTACAGATTTCCCCTAATCCAGGGCCTCGATGACTGTAATGAAGAGGTCCATCAGGTTTAACAGGCATGCTCTCCCTCTGACAAATCCAGACTGTGTAGGGTCAAGTGAGATTTGGTGATTACCTATATCTGTGTTGATAAGGTCCATGGTGTTTCATTCCATGGCATTGCAGATAAGGCTAGTCAAGCTAATAGGTCTATAGTTCCCAGGGTCAGTGGAAGCACCGCATTTGTGCAAGGGAATAATGGTGGCCATTTTTCATTCAGCTGGACTGAATCTGGTGCATAGACTATTATTGAAAAGAGTACCCAATAGGTTTGCTAATTCTCATTGGAGCCCATGTAGGATGCAACCTGGGATGTAGGGTACAGGTGGCAGGGATGTCATGGGTTATGTGCGGCAGGAACAGGAGAGTGAAGTTTTCATATAACCTGTCAGCCAACAGGTTAGCTTTGTCCACAGGCTCAGTATATGTGGTATCATTAACTACCAGTTTGGAACAAATCTGGGCCTTTCCTTTTAGGTTAGAGATGTAACTAAAGAATGCCTTAGCTAATTTGGATTCATAGTTTGCTTTGGAGGACTTCACAAGAAGTCTTATTCACTTGTTTAAGCTGAGGAGGTAGTGTTTCCAGTTTAGGTCTTGCTCCCTCTTAGTCTTTGATAGTAATTTCTTCCTCTCATTGTAAAGCCTGTTAAAGGCAGTTGTCGACCAGGCAGGTTTGTTCTTCCTTGAGGAGCTTGTTTTGGTCCTATCACGTATGACCGAGTTTGTGCAGTTATACAGGTATTTGTATAAAACATTCATGTAGAAGTCGCCATAATTGCCAGTTCCATCTGAGGGGGGAGGTCCAGTGAAGCTATTTATACCATCCCATAAGAGGTTTTAATCTGCTTTGGAGACGTTTTTAGTTTAGTTGCTGCTGTGGGGGCAGGTGATAGTTACTACAAATGAAACGGATTTGTGGTCAGATCTCACCAGGGAAGACCTCACAGTGGGGGCTAAATGGTCCCCATATTAGTATGCACAAGATCTAGAATATTGGCACCCCCTTTTGGAGTTGTCAACCAGCTGGTCCAGGGCACTGGAGTTAACAAAGTCGAGGAACCTTTGGGCAAGTAACTTTGAGCATGAGTAAGTCCCCAGTCAATGGAAGGGTAGTTAAATACATCCAAAACCATGGTGTTTGGATGTATCTTGATAGTCTCAAGTAGATCAAATAGGCAGAGTGGGTGTCCTGATTCATGGAGGATGCTGTAGCTGTCAATGACTTCAATAGGTAGTCCCATCAACAGTTAATTGCACCTGAAGTATCTCCAAGGAATCCTACTGTTTAACCAATCTGGAGGTGTATTTATCTGTAATAAATATTGATGCACTGCCTTTAGTTTTCACACCTCCAGTTTGTGGTCTAAATGTGTGGAAGGAGGGATAACCTAGTATGGTTGGGGTGCTCTCCATAGCCTTGAGCCAGGTCTCCATGACTGCACAAATGTCTGCAACATCCACGTTTCGTGTTAAGACTCCTAGCATTTAGCAGCATAACCATGAGGTTGTTGTTTTTAAATGGATTTTTTACATCTGTAATTTTGTCCTTGAGACACTACCTAGAAAAAAATGCACTATGGGGGTGGCAAAAGCCTTAGCCAGTAGCCAAAATTCCAGGGGTGACAGATGAAGACCATCTCTGGTAACGCATCGAGGTCTGTCGATCATGTCATCCCAGACTGACAGATACTGGATCCACTTAGAATGACACCAAAAGCTAAGCCAATTATTGAAGTCAATCATTTTCTGTTTGTATTGAGGCATCATCCTAAGGTGAAGGTAAAATGTTGCTTAAGGCTAGGGACATACCTGCCTGAGACACATAGTCTGAGAGCTCAGTCAAGTCTCTCTTCATATAGTCCAGAGAAGTACATCTCAAGTTGTTTACACCAACATGGACTATGACAGAGTCATAACAATACCTGTTGTTGAGAGACTTGAGTGAGTGTTTGATATGGCATATCCTGAAACCTGACAGACAGCTGACTGTGACCTTTTCCTTATCCAGCCTGGTGAGAGGGCCATCTGTGTGGCTCACGATGGAATCACCGATGACTAATATGTTTGATTTTGTGGTTTGCCTTAAGGACTTGACAGGTGAGACAATGGTGGATGAGCTATTATGTGTATTGTGTTCTGCAGAGGATGTATTATGTGTACTATGCTTCTGTTTGGATTTTGGAGGTCTCTGATGTTTAGGTATGTTTCTGGTGAGGACCTCCACATATGTAGGTATGTGTGATGTGGGTTTGGGTGGAGTAGGAGGTGAGGCAAATGACTAAGCAAGAATCTAAAAAAGAACGTAAGAAAAATGAAGACATCTCGTGAATTCATGAATTCAATGTAGATGCAAAAAGCAAAGATAACTTCAATTCCTTCTACAGTCATGTTAAGAAATTAAGAAATAGCACTTAGTGCTTAGAGCTAATTTATAACAGTACTAGATTCTATGATTCAGTGGCTATAAGCAACATGCTGACAAATAAAGCTAATGTCAATTTCACCTCAGAGACATCTATTCCAAGTCCACTTACCCTGATGGAATCTACACATGAACCCTCATGAAAAATCATATACCTAAGGTACTCTCCAAAACAAAGTTCACCTTCGACAGAGCCTGACAACATACCTGGTTGTCTAATTAAAAGCAGTAAACAAGCTCTCACAGATCATTTTCTCAACATCTTTAACATGAGCCTGGCACCTGGCTTTATCTCTCCGGTGCTGTGCATGACTGCTGTAATGCCAGTCCACAAGGGTGCCACCACTACCGACCCTGTGAATTATAGACTTATTAGTCTAACTACTCTGTGGAGCCATGGACTTATCACAGCTGATCTAATTAATTATGATATCAAAAGTCTTATCAGGCTGGCTGCCCAGCAGTTTGTCTTTTTCAAAGTAATATCCTGTCTAATGAATCTTGTGAATGTCTTTGAAAGGTTTACTCAGGTGTAGACTGTGAGCAAGCTATTTCTACAGCATACCTTGACCTTGCCAAGGCATTAAATACCATACCACATGCAAATATAATAAATACACTGAAGGAACTCTACGAACCTGTGAAAATATAAATATCATATATAACAGTACAGTTAATCATCTACCACACAGCATGTTAGATCATACAGTCTCATTTTGCTTCTACTTTGCAATTTGTTTTCAGTAACCAGTATCATTTTAATACATCATGAAGCTGGACTTACGCAGTTGTGTAATTCAAAGTCAAAAAATGTTCAGTAACAAGAAAATGTTACCATTCACTTTCACAATAAATGTATATTCATTGACAACACAACTGTTTTTTACTGCATGGAAACTTCTGAGATACTGAATTTTTGCCATTACATAATTACCACTCAGACCTTTAAGAAAATATGTTAAAACCATGCAGAAACACATGTGAAACCATTAAACAATATGTCGTTGTCACTATTTCCGATCTGAAATACCTTTGTGAAGTATAACATTTCATGCACTTGATTCTGAACAACTGATGTTATTTCAATCAACCAGATAAATTAAAAGCAATGCAAAGAAGAAGGAGAAATCTTGTAAATAAACTGGACTAATTAAAGTTTGCTGAAGGTATATAAAATGATCAAAGGAGACTGACCAAATGTCCAACACACTCTTCTGTATCTTATGAAATGCTAAGCTTCTTCTTGGGAATCATAGCATTTTGGGTTGCATCAACCAGTTCCCTAGAGACAGATAAACACCAGATATAAAACAGTTTTGTCAGAAATAAACTGCATAATCTGGAATCTAGATGTATTTACAGGAGCAGAAATCAATTCAGGAGTCCATCTAAACAAAAATGTGTTGCTGAAAATTATATACTGTTTAAAAGACAGGTGTAGAGGTAATGTATCTGTGAATCAAGGAGTCAAAAATACATCTCAAACCTTTGAGAATAAACCTTTAAACATCATGCAAAAACATATAATTAAGCAAAACAGGACAATGCATATGTTCTCATATCACTTAATTATTGTTAAGCTATATATGAGGAGTGAGCTGCAGAAAAGCTTGCAGAAAGGAATCCAGGCATGGATTTGCTGCAGATTATTTATTTGATATTCTTGGTCTGTACATTTGCTGCTGGTGGGAGTCCCAGACCTCAGTGTACATTTTCAGCCTCACCAATGCAAGCATACACTATGGCTGGGGACATCATCTTTGGTGGCATTTTATCAGTTCGCTCAATGTTATCTAATACTGTTATAGGCTACAGAGACAGGCCTCCGAAAAAGGTTTGTCAACAGTAAGTATTTTTTTATTTACTCTGGAGAGCAAAAGCAGTTTGTAATCACTCTCATTAGCATTATATCACAATTCACCAAAAAGATTGTCAGGAAATAACTGAAAATATATCTATGATTTTATATCTTTCCTTATATTTTATCTGATAGGATCATCATTGACTGTTCAGTATTACTTGTATACAGTGTTATAATTAATAATGGTAAATTTAGTTTTGGACAACATTAGTTTCTCTGTCCATAATAGTTCTATTCAAGTTGTTCCTCACACTAAGAAAAGAGCAGGTGTGCTTCTTTGTTACTTACCCAAGGAACACTTCATTAGTCATTGCCTTCCTTTCTGCTCATTGACGCTTGTTTTTCCCCAAAACCTCAACTGCATATCATAGTCTGGAAACTACAAAAATGTAATAAATGTGATAGCCCAGACAATATTGGACACTGTCCTACTTCATCTTTTATTTAACTGTCAAAGGTACTTAAACCTCTGATTATTGAATATGAACAAATAGTTTAGACTGGCTTACTTTTTCAACAACAACATAAGTTACGTCATGATATTTGCACATTTCTGGACTTACTGACAGTTAACAATAATGGAAAAGTTTATTAACCACCAAGTGGGCAACCAGTTATTCTAGGGATGTTGCCACTCCCACGTATGTCTTAAAAGTTTGACTAGTTTTTGAAAGTGACATATTAATCTACATAACATTAATGTAAAAAATTAAAAATAAACTTTATTTTTATTGCATAATATCAGCACTGTATTTCTGGAAGATTGAAAAACACAGAGGACATCATATATAAGTAGATGGTGCAATCTATGGAAAGTATATTTAGAAGAGAAAAGCAAATTCAGTTGCATTTCAAGGTTTAAATAAACTTGGTCATAAGCTAGTAATATATTAGAAACACAATGCATGCACATTGTTTATACCATCAATACATTTAGTGTTATATTTGAAACAGTGAGAAATAATTTAATAAAATCTTTGATAACTTTAAAATGTATTTGTGCTTTCCTGAATGACCTCTTATGTGTGAACACATATAGCATCTATATATCTCAGTTCCATATATCCATTATGGTAAACAAAGCACCTTATAGTGAAACAAGTGTGTTGCAGAGATTACTCTGTGAAGCCAGCTGCATGCACATGCTGAATGCTTCTTTACAATCATACACAACTTTGGAACAACTTTCCCCATGTATAGAAAAATATAACAGCATTCTTTTGTAAAACTAATAAATTCGGCATGTATTCCAAAAGGACAACATACCCATGTTGCCATTAATATTTCTATGAAGTTGCTAAAAGAATGACCAAACAGCTTGCATGTGTACACATGCAAATATGGAAATACAGTGCAGTTTTACATAAGTGAACAATTCTAAATATCCCGTGAGGCAATCCATCCTAAATAATTTTTTAAAACCAAGATAGAAAAGCACATGTTATGCTACTGTGTTTTTTGAGAGGGATGGTCATGTTATCCAGTTAGTTTTCTTTGAATACTCAATATCCAAAATAAGCAAATTAGTATTTGCAAAACTCTTCCTTCAGAGTGATGCTGGCACTTTCTGTGCTCAGAGTTAAGCTAATTTAACATCACAAAATATAGGTTCATGGGTTCATAGGTAGGTACTAGGCTATCGGCCCAAGGGCCTACGTAAGCCTAGCCAACAAGGTTCCCTGGCTTACACCACCCAAGAAAGTTATTTTCCTGTGCCACTGTCAAGCAGAGACATAGAAGTGATCCCCGGGGTGTATTTCCTATTTCCCATCCACTCATCAAGATTTTTCTTGAAGAGTGCTAATGAAGAACTTGCTTGACATAGATGGGTAGCCTGTTCCAGAGTATGGGAATCTATTCCTCCAGCATGTCCTGTTTATTGTGATGACAAGGTTTAGGTCCCTAGAGCGTGAAGCTCAGAGTGATTGGGATTTCTTTAGGTGTAGCATGTCCAACAGCTCTGGGTTTGACATAGCTTTATATGGTAGGCAGAGATCACTTCAGAGTAGGTGATATGCTATGGAGTAAAGCTGGAGTTTTTTGAGATGGTCAGTGTAGGGCATTTGTTTGAGGCCAGTAATCCTCTTTGTGAGGTACTTCTGTGGCCTTTCCAGCTGCTGCAGATGTCTTGTGAGGTACATTCCAAAAGGGGCATTGTACTTTATAATGGGTCTAATGAGTGTTGAGTAGAGGGGAACAATGACCTCTTTTTTCCTGGATGAGAATCCTTTTATGATGAGGTGTGCCACGTAGAAGGACTTCCTCACTACTGTGACAATGTGACTATCAAAGGAGAGACTACTGTCTACCTGGGTCCCAAGGTCTCTTATCACACATTCAGTGTTAAGTAGACTGCTGCATATGTGGTAGTTCATGGGTACAGAGTTTTTACCAAAGGGGATGACACTGCACTTTTTGGCATTGAGCTTGAGGCCGTGGCTCGGACACCAGGCATTTGTCTCAGTGAGGCCCTTCTGTAGGATGTCCACATCATTTGGGGACTTGACTATGACTCCTAGTTTGCAGTCATCTGTGAACTTCATTAGCCAGAGGCCTTCTGTGTTAGCCTGTACTTCAGAAAAGTAGATACCAAACAGGAGAGGTCCCAGGACGGAACCCTGTGGTACTCCACTTGTCACTGATCTGAGGTCAGATTTGGAGTCTTACAGTGTGGGTTCTGTCAGTGAGCCAGTTAGCAACCCATCTTGTGACATTGGGATTTATACCTAACTTAGTGAGTTTAGCTATAATTCCAGAATGGGGGGTGGTGTAGACAGCCTTGGCGAGGTCAAGATAGGCTGTGTGAACCACCTTACCCTCATCTACAGCTTTGCTGACTGCCTCAAAGAAGTTGATCAGATTCAGGAGACATGATCTGCCTTTCACAAACCTGAACTGGGTGGGATCCAGAGTTTGGAGGTTACCAATGTCTTTGTTAATATGCTCCATGATGATAAAGACTAAAGACCTTTTTATTTATTTTTTTTTGCTCTTCACCTCGTGTGAAAAATCTGGCAACCCTACTCCACTGTCTTTAATGCGGAACTGTGATGTTCCGCATTAAAGACTAAAGTCCTTTTTTTTTGCTCTTTACCTAGTGTGAAGAGCCTGGCAACCCTAAGAGGATGAAAAATATGTGCTGGTATAATACCAGCACATATTTTTTTGGCCTCTTTTTCATATAACCAAATATGGTAACCCTATCTTCTCTGTTAGTGAGAGTAACAGGGTTGCCTGACTTTGTCTAGCATGAGTGATTGGTTGAAAGTGCAGGGTCTAGCAGGAATGGGTAGTAATTCAAGCCTCTAGATACTTCCATCTGTTCTGGTATTTAAACCCTGTGTCTGCAGGGGACTGTGCCTTTTTTACCAGGCTGAGGAGTGTTGATTCATCACTGTGACATAGCAGACATTCCCTGAGACTCCAAGAGCAGAATACATTTTTTTTTACATTTATTTCATTGAACTGCACTTCTTAATACTTAGTTATGGTATACAGCTAATCTACTACATTTTGCACTGTTATAAACATTTTTTACCGTTTCACTGCATTTTTGCACTGTTTTATACTTTTTAACGATATTTTCATTGCTAGAAAGTGTTTCATTACTGTAACTGCATTTTTATTGAATTACTTAACTGTAAACTGCTTTTTCATAATGACAGTTGTATTTTCTGTTTGTCAGTGCTCTATCTCTGCTTGTCCATGCATATTTTGTGAGGTTTCTGTGTTCTAGTCAGCTAGCATTGTCTGGATAGAGGCCAGCTGTATCCAGGCCTGGTTGTTTTGCTTGTTCTTGTTGAGTTTCCTGTGTTTCTGGAAGCCATCCTATGCTGGTAGGTTCTTGTCTTCTCTGTTAATGAAAGTAAGAGGACTGCCTGAGCTTCTCCAGCACAAGTGATTGGTTGAAAGTGCAAGGGCTAGTGGGATTGGGTAGTAATTCCAGCTTCTAGATTCTTCCACCTTTTCTGGTATTTAAACCCTGTGTCTGCAGGGGGACTGTGCTTGTTTTTCCAGGCTGGGGAGTGGTTAGTCATCACTGTGACATAGCAGAAATTCCCTGAGGTTCCAAGAGCAGAA
>NW_025050254.1:0-14401 GCF_019279795.1 Protopterus annectens
CCATTTAGAAGAGATAATTCTTCAAGATAGAGAATATGTCTTATAATCGTAGTTCACTTTTCCTAGTTCTGAGGACTGTAATCACTGTCTTCAAACTGCAATGGAAACCCTGCTTAACTGAACCTAGTTGTAATTTTACCTCGTCTGTTTTATGTCTGTGTTTTACCCATCCCTTTTCTACCACTTGGTTATTTTTCTGCTATTTACATCCTCTGCACAAATACCCTACAGTCATCCTGCACCTGCATATCACTGATATTTATGTTTCTCCTTTCATAGCACTCAAAGTTCTGTATCACTGAAATCAATTTCTTATAAATTCACTCCAATTAGTGCAGACCTTCCCAATATCTGATTATGCAGCTATTGATCAGATAATATCCATGAGATGCACGGACCCCAGGCTTTGTCACATCTGGCTGTTCATGTGTCTGCATACTAAGCAACTTTTTTTTAATACCTTTATGCCTTAGCATTGTTAGAGCTGAATGTAAATATCCTTCTCAACTGTAAGGTACACTGATGGCTCCTCTGCATTTTTTAAATTACTGTACCTGTCTGTACAGTAACTAGATCCAAAACTATGTATTTGTACATTGCGTACTCCTGTCATTAAAGCAGTACATGTCTTCACATTGATTGCTGCCCTTACTGTAGATATTGACTAAAGATCTGTGTTTATATGTCATTTTCTAGCATTACTTGTCATGATCTTATATACACACATTTATAACCTGCTTATGTTCATACATTAGGTATGTTAGTTCTGTGGCTTAGCAACATGTTGTGCTAAGACTGGTGTGGAGTTTTTCTTCCCAGGAGTCCACTAAAACTAAGCTCAGCCCAACTAGATTTGAGACGGATTGGAATGAGCTACAAAAATGAGTCATTAGACATAGTAAAATGTGGGGAGCATTTAGTAAACATTGATAAAATGCTTTGTGGTACTAATCAGTGATGCACTTTAAATGCAGCAAGTGTTTAAAGATCCCTGTCATTGTGGACAGTGTGTCTTCAAATTATTAAGTTACAGTCATGTGTTAAAATATAAAAATTAGCACAAAGCTCAGAACTTCGTGATAACAATACATTTTTATGAAAGTAAACTACAAGTAAAATTTAGAGATTAATAACCAAAAAGAAAGGCAGGTGCCAAATGTTCACTAATAACCAAAAAGAAAGCACCCAAAATCCAGGAACTGTGACACGAACAGTTTAATGTCACAGTTCCTGGATTTTGGGTGCTTTCTTTTTGGTTAAAATTTAGAGATTGCAATGTCTGTGAAAATAATACTGATTGCTTGGACCAGTAAGGTGAATTATTTCTTGTATCATATATAAAGAAGCCAAACTAGAAAATATTTTTTGGGTAACATGGTAGCTTAGAGTTTTAAGGTTTTTTTGGGTCACAGATCCAGGGGGCAGGGTTCATTACTGTTTTCCATTCACTGTGTGTTGAAGTTTGCATGTTATTGTCTGTGTTTCTGTCATGCATTTTCTCATTGTACTCCAGTTCGTCCCCTCCCAACTTATTCAAAATGTGCTGGTTAATGGGATACAGTGAAAGAGCCCCTGTGGTGTGTGTGTACATATAATATATATATTTCTGTGTGTGCGTGTGTGCACTATGTGTGTGAGTGTGTGTTTGTGTGTGCGCGTGTGTAGTGTGTATGTATACTATATTATTTCTGTGTGTGTGTGTTTGCATATATATATATATATATATATATATATATATATATATATATATATGTATATATATACTGATATATAGGTGTACCATCAAAATGCCGCGACTGTAGTGTGTGACAAGGGATATCCCAAAGTAAGTTTGCACAGGTTTGTATATGTGAAAAAAAATCATGCCAAATTCACAGCTACAAGTGGTAGTGTGCATTTGCTGTTGTGAATTTGGCATATTGAGTGGAGATCACACTATAGTGGGGATAGAGAAATGTACCCTTTCCCTCACTGTAGTGCGATCTCGGAGTTTGTATATATAAGCAGCAGTGGGTGGGGGTGGGGCACAGCCCCCCCCTGAAAAATGTGTGTTGTATGACACCAGATGTGGTGGTATGTTCGAAAAATGTTAACAATTCGATTTCAGATTGTCGACATTTATTTTGTTCATTCTTTTTCTCAGTCGCTATCATAACGTTTGACATTTTTTTTCAAGTATGTAAGTACTCTCAACAAAGATGTTTGAAGTTATGATAGTAAACCTATATATAGATATACGTGTATATCTATATATATATATATATATATATATATATATATATATATATATATATATATATATATATATATATATACAAACATACACACACACACACACACACACATATATATATATATACATATATATATATATATATATATATATATATATAGTACATATAAATATATGTACATGTATGTGTGTGTGTGTGTGTATCTATATATATATATATATATATATATATATATATATATATATATATATATTTATATAGCATTTACCTTTGCCTTTTTGACTTTATGGCAAAGATAGCAGCTGTCCACTTTGCCATATAAAGCCCAATACTGCAGTTATTGAAATGATTAGTGTTATACCAAAGTAAAAAAAAGTTCTGGTACTGGCTCTAACCTTTAACCCAGTAATATAAACCGTACCTGTTAGTGACATGCAGGGAGTAAAGACCATTGCTTTTGCCATATTCAAATGTGTATTCAGTTTGTAATTAATCATCTGGTGTTGTACTAAATAAATTAGAGCTTACAGGAATGAAACAATGGATTTCACTCTTGGATTAGAACTTAATCTGTGATCATCTGGGTCTCAGTCTCTGTCTGTGCATGGAGACAGGCAGGTATTGATTGTTTTAAACTAGCTATAGCATGGTTACAATTGAACAGCAAAGGATATTCTTAGGTAGTAGGAAGGTGCTGTCAAAGAAATTTATGAATGCTCAGTATTTCTATCGGCAAGCCAGGAAAGACACATAAGCCAAGTGGCTAGTAGTTTATGAATTCTGAGTGGTGTTGTTGTTGTGTCCTTCGGCTTTTCCCGGTTAGGGGTCGCCACAGCGGAACTCTGGTCCGCTAATGATTGGCAGTAGATTTGTACGTGCCGAGTTGCTAGCCCTGATGCACAACCTTCAATGAAGGTACGCCCATTCATGCATGTCTCCACACAGAAGACGCTCTAGCTAAGAATCGAACAGGACAACGTCTTACTGTGAGGCAACAATGCTACCGCAGCACCACCACAGCAGTTGATAGAGAAAGTAAATACACTAGTGAAGAAAATGAGCAAGTGAAGCAGATGATGTCCATTTTGAGGAGTTCTGTTAGTGGCAGTTATGTAATCGCAGAAAGTTGGTTGTGGATGTAATGTATGGTAGGATAGCAATGTAAGGATCAGACATGGTGATGAGTTTGAAGGATATGTCAGGAATGCCATTCTGATTTTTAAAGTTAAATGTTATTTAAGGAGTCCGTGGTGACTGTAATGGTGTATACACAGTCCATATGCTAATTGGCTGCAGTCAAGGCTGGCCTTAGGAGAAATGGAGCCTAGGGAAAAAGGCTCCATGGGTACCCCTGCTGCCCAATGGCCCCTTACCCCGCTGCCCCCCACACATACAGCATGGCCTCCTCACATTTTTCACATTAGGTTTTTTTCTGTGTTTTTGCACATGTTGTCTTACCGTTCCACTGTAAAAATAAATGAATTAAGCTGTGTGGGTTTTATATATGCGTAGGTACATATTAGAGTCCCCCACTCATACCATTTGCTCTAGTGATGGTCTGAACAAAAGTCATGACTAAGGAATGAAATTCACTCTTACTCTACAACCCTTTTTTTTCCATGCAGCTCTTCAATACAATCTAACTAGCCAAAGTGCACTGTAATAACTATGAAATAAATAATTAAATTAAGCCAGGGATCTAGGGGCCACTAGACCCCCATAAGCAGTGTTTTTAGCTGCTCTGAGATGCATTCTTTTTCGAGCATTTTTAAACCATTTGAAACAGAGATTTGGCTGTAAGGAAAGAAATTGACTCTTAATTTTTCTTTTCATCATTTCAGCACACCCTAACTGGCTAAACCTGTGTTGTGATAATTGTATAGGAAAGTAGCAAAATAAAGCTGTAGTTAAAAATGATCTGGGATACATTTTAGAGTATTTTGCCAAACTTTTAATCTAGTGAGTTGCCTGAGAAAAGTTTGACTATTTCGCACAAACATAGGCAACAGCAAAACTTCAAATCACATCAAAAAAGGGAACACGAACTGGAACACCACTGAAAGGACATTGAATTCTTTTATTACGTTCTGGTACCTCGGCTTCTCACCTTCTATTGGAACAATTTGATATACCAAATATGTCCCTATATATATAAGATTATTTCCATCAGTTATTCAATTAATTTCAAATAATTATACAATTAAATAATTAAATACCTTACTACAAAACCAGCCTTTAAGGTTCAAACAAACTAGTGGAATACTTTTAAAGTCATATTCATTACATTCATATTATACATTTTATTCAATCTATATCAAAAGTGCAGCATGAGTAATACTGCATTTTCATAAATGTTTTAAATACATCTGATATTAAATGTTTTTATAGTATAAAAATACTAAACTATATACTACATGTAATTAATATATGTTTATTCTGTCACCATTATATATATTCCTCATGTACCAAAATCTGAACTAAAAATGTCTCCTTCAATGCACATATGACATATAATGAGGTTTTACTCTTAATAAAACATCTTATGTAAAATTACTTATGAAAGCAAGTTGTGCTGTCATTTCTATTAAACATACCAATGAACACACTTGTAATTTAACTATTACTGTAGTTTTTTCCTTTTCTCCATATTCTTCTATACAAAAAATATAACAAATCTACAAATACAAAATACAAAAATACATATTCCTGAAATGCAAATTCGTACAATGTTACTAAAATATCCCCATTGTTCTGAATAGCTGTACAAGGAATATAAATGCAAAATACATTCTCCAAATATGTCCATGGGCATAATATGACTAATTTCCCTATTGCACTAAAGATTCTCATACTATTGTACTATAGTACCTTCAAATGTCCCTCAATTCAATATTCTAAATATTAATAACTTTAACAATAATATGCCCTTATGTGCGTTCCTTATGTGACCTAAATTTTTATTTTTATACTTAGGCTCAATTGCTCTAAATATTCAGATTATTTTCCAAATTCATTCCCTGAGGATATAAAGTATGAAAATTAATGATCATTTGATTCTCTAGTCTGTTTAACTGTTTTTTGAAATCCCCATTACTGAAAGTCGGACGTGCTTAAATACTAAAATAAAATCTCATTAAATGTCATATGTGCATTGAAGAAAATTGAATAATTGATTGAAAGAATTGTATATATAGGGACATTATGGTATATTAAATTGTTCCAATAGAAGGTGAGAAGCCTAGGTACCAGAACGTAATAAAATAATTCTATGTCCTTTCAGTGGTGTTCCAGTTTGTGTTCCCTTTTTTGATGTGGAAAAAAATCTTGACTATGGAAAGAAATTCAGTTTTGTTCTTTTGTTTCAAGGAAAAAATAAAGTTCTGTCCAAGACTTAGTGTTCAAAGCAGGCAAAATAGTAGTTTGGAAGGATGCATAACTCATCTCTGATATACTGGGTACATTGCCACATTGTTTGCATGACTAATTTTATTTTATTTTATTCTTCCAGTTGGTTTTAAATACCATGTTAAATCAGTTTTAATTTACGTGTATATTTTGTTTTCATCATCGTGCATTTTTTTCTTTTCCTTATTCTTTTTTTCACTTTATTCAGAATATTGTGTAATAACAATACTAATTATACAATAATATTTTTGTAGATAGTTTTTACGGTTCTTGTACACAGACCTGAAGAAGTCCAGAAAGTTAAAATTTGTCTTTGTTAACAATAAGCTATGGAACTAGAATATGATTTTTACAATGGATTTTTTGTATGCAAAGTTTATATGTATATATTTATATATATTTATAGATTGACATATGGTCTAAGGTTTATTATATATTTCCAGCCATGTAGTATATTGTCTTGGATAAAATCATAGACTTAATAATTTGGTTAAATAAGAGGTACCACATCATTATTAATTTTATTTAAAGTGCATAAGGGTTATAGTTTTATGACAGCTACTAAGAAGGGAAGGACCAGCTTGAATTTCACACCGATGGGGGGATGGATGTGAATTTAACATGCATACCAACAACACTTTGTTTTACAGTGCAATAAATCACTCCCTTACCTGATTCCACACCTCCTGTAATACCTCAATACCCAAATACTTTGCTTTTCTCTTTGTTTATGCTTAAACCAATTTTCTTCAACCATGTACTCAGTTTTTCATTATTTTTTTCCATCCAGACTTTATTTTTTGCTATTACTACAATATCATCAGCGTACGTACACATTATTGGTAACTGTATTTCCTTCATAATCCCTTACTCAGCATTTTATTAGTTTCCATCACTACTGTGTTCTTGATTATAGCAAAGATCATACTGTTTGCAGGACATCCTTGTTTTATACTACACTTTTCATATCTTCCCCAATCCAACCATTTACCTTTGATTTCACATATTTATTTTTATATATTGATTTAATTACTTGTAATATTTTTTCACTTATATTGTATGCTTGTAAAATTCCCCATAATGCTTTGTACTGAATATTATCATGTGCCTTACTGACATCACCTACCATGATTTTTGTTTCCACTTTTTTAATATCATCAATTACTTCCCTTATTATCCACAATAGGTCTTAGCTTTCCTTTCTTTTTTTCCCAAACAAATTATGATCATATAATTTTTCTATTTTACATTGTAGTCTTTTAGTTACTATTCTCATGAAAATTTTATAACCTGTATTATTCAGTGTAACTGGACTTCATTTTTTTATTTCATCTCCTTTCATTTTTGTCTGCTTTCTTTAATATGTTTTAGCACACCTGTGCAAATTTCTTTATACTTAATTCCTCTTTCTAGCCACATATTCATTACTTCTATAAACACCTTTTTTGCCAGTCGTATATTTCTTTATACATACTATATTCAGTTCTGTCCAAACCTCTCACTGAGTTAACATTAATATCTTTCAAGATCCCATTCATGCCATTTGTATTTATTTTTCTCTCTAGTCATCTTTTTTATTTAATTTTACCATTATAAATTTATTCTGTGCTAATTTCTTTTTACTGTATAAATCTAATATGTATTCTTTAATTATTTCATATATTTTTCCTTGTTTTTTAACTTGTTTCCCTCCTTTATTTTTTAATTCTTTACTTCTTTTCCTATCTTACACAAGTATGGTGCGGCTACTTTTTATTTTTCTTTCTTGTAAGCAATATTTTTCCTATATAACAATTTGTTAACCTTATTCTGATTTTTATCTATATAATTATTTATCTTTTTCATAAAATTATGTTTTCTTCTCTATCAAGTCTTTAAGTGGTTTTGACTTAATATTTTGTATTCCATTTTTTCTATATATTCTAAAAATATATTTTTTTGATTTCTTTGTGAAATGAATCCACCACATTGTCCCAATTTTTATAAAAATATCTCATACTGATATGTATTTGCCATACTTCTGTAATTTATTTTCTTTCTCTTGAATCTCTTTTTTATTTACTCTTTATATGCATTTTCCTATTTTAATATATTCCTCATGTTCATGAATTCTTATCCAAATCACCACATGATCAGAGAGCCCATTATATTTAATTCCTTTTTGTATAATTTTAGGCCTTATTATATAAACAAAACAAAAAAAAAACAGTTTTGGTGTTAATTTAATTTCTTTTGTAAGGCCAGTGTTTATTTTCCCGTGTTTTTAATTTTCCACTTTTCATAATTTCAGTAATCATGTTAACATCACGACTATTTATTTTATTTCTCAAATTTCTCAAATTACAATTAAAATCATCTATAATTATTATAGCCATGTTAACACAGACATAGGTATACTTTTAAACATTGTTTCGCTTTTTTTTTGTCACATATGCATATAAAGCTATTAGTCTATATACATATTTTCCATCCTATATCTACTGCTATTTGGCCCAGTTCTGTTGTTGTAATATATACTATTGTTATATTTTTTGGCATAGTATACAAATGGCTGAACATGTTTCTTTGTTTATATTTCAAATAACAGTACGATTCCAAAGTTTTTCTGTTTGCATCCTTTCTTCTTCTGTTAGCATTCTAATGTCTTCTAACAGTGTTACTTAAGCATCTACTGTAGCACAGCATTGTAAAATACTAATTCTTCTCTTAACATTTTTCATACGGTTCATGTTCAGATCTAATATTTTCAGCTTTATAGAACAGTTATTAGAATAATCTTCTTATCCTTTATATTTCTTATTCTCTCTTACCACTATATTTTTAAATTTTCTTTTTCTTTCCCTAACTATGTTTTCTACTGAATTTTTCTTGCCTTTTACTATATGCAACTGTGACTCTTTTTCATTTGTTTCATCTGCCTGTCTTTCTTTTTCGTTGTCTTTCCCTTTAACTTTAGATACCATTTCTACATTTTTCTTGTTCTGTTGTGTGTTCTTGTGTAGCATTCTTTGCTAACCCTTTTTCTTGTATAATTTCATTTTCATTTTCATTTTCTTTTGCTTGTATTTCCCCCTCACATTCTAACAATGAATGTCCTGTATCACCACATTTTTTTTTGCATTATGACCTGTCTGACCATATAAATAACATCTTTTTTTGTCACATTCGTTAACTAAATGACCACTTTTTCCACAAAAATAAAAAATCTTTGGTCGTTCTCTGTACCTCACAAAACCTCTATTGCCATGCACATTAATAATACTAGGTATGTGTTAATACCATTCCAGTTTTCAAATTATTCCAGATTCCCAACCCCTGGTCCATAATCCTCTTTCATCATAAATTTTAGTAGTGCCCACCACTTCTTTATATATTGTCAACAAATATTCTTTCAGTTACTGTGCTCCCACTTCAGTTCTAAACTGAATCATGATTTTTTTTTGCCTGAAACAGGCTTATACAACATATTCTGGCCATAGAAATTCTGCTTTCTTTTCTCATAGGCTACAGGCCCACATAAAGCTTTCTGTAGCCTTGCCAGTTTCAAAAAACAAGTCACAAAAAGTTTCTTTGTTAATTAAAATGAAAGCTCTTACCTCTTCTGATTTATTCCCAGAGGTACAATAACATTGTCCCATACCTTATGTCTGTCCAGGCCTTTTTCTTTTTTACTGCTCACCCGAACAACATATTTTTTCTTTACTTCCTTCATCTCTGTCTTCCCCTTAGCTCCTACTTCCACTTGAGGATATAACTTTTTTTTCTGGGACATTCTCTGACTCTTTTTCCTTTTTTTTCTCCCTCTTCTATTTTTTTCATAATGTCACTCAAGGATATAGCAGTTCCACTTTCTGACTCACCCTGGTTCATTAGCTCTCCCAGATACTCATCCTACATCCCTCCTGACTGGTGGGTTGAACTAACACATTTCTCTGCCATTTCTGCCATTCTAAACAGGTTGTTTTGTAAATTTTCTTCTGACTCCATCTCCACCACTGCATTTAGCTCCATCTCCTTCCCGATCTCCTCACTATCAGCATACAACGTTTTCTGTGCTCTCACTTCAAATGAAAACATTTCTTCTACCATTTTATCTTCATTTTCAACACATTTAACTTCCAAATTGCCTTGGCTCTCAGCGCCATGTTTCTCCTTGTTCCTAATGACTGAATCCATGCCTGTACAGGAAACAGGAAGTCAGGATGTGTAGCACCCAGTCTCTTCCCCCTACTCCAAAGAGTAGGGAAGTTCCATGATGCCCTGGCCAAATTTTCCCTAGTGATATAGGTATGACCTCGGGTGGTCTCCCCTGAAAAAATAAAAAGAAAACGAAAAAAAAAGCTACAAGCCTATTGGGACTAACCCAGTTAACAAAGGATACATAAATAAATAAATAATTCAGTGTACTGCTGACTACAAACTGTAGACACCAATCTAGTCATTACTTTATATCAGTTACAGTTTTCTGGCTTCCTGCTTGGTCCCACCTCTTGTGATACGTACAGTGAATTGCAGAACCCCACAGAACTTTGAGGCTGTATGATTCATTGTATTGTTTGTAGGTGAGACTGAGCAGAAAGCCTGGAAATTAAGAAAACTGCATCCCTTTGAGTGCATGGAGATAAAGGTGCAACTGTTTTGAGTAGCAACCCCTTTCTAGGGGGCCTAGGAGTTAGTTCCCCTGGCCTAGTGGTGCCTTAGGCAGCCTCCGTTTCTCCTATGGGTATGACCAGACATGACTGCAACAAACTGCATAAACACTACATATCAAGTGAACTTAATTGAGTGTACCTTGTTTTAATACAACAGTAAAGTATAGCAACTTCTCCTGCTGTTATCAGCTGGTAAATTAAACCCTGAGTGTGCTCATATTCTTTATTACATTAATGTATTTACATTCCTGAAAGTATGCCTTGGTATTCACTCTACCAGGAAAGCAATTTGTCATTTGACTGGATTATAGATTGATCACAATAATGTGACCTTCTTAGCTTTCTACATATTTACTTTGCAATGCATTCATCATATTTCTTGCTGATGCTGGCAGTCTGAGAAGATGTATACCTTGGAAGAAAGAAATGAAGAAATTGCAACCATAACAATGTTGAAACATGACCTCTAAAAGGAGTTTTGAAATCAATCTTGTTACGGCATTAGTCTTTGGATTGCTGCTGCATATGCCACACCATTCACTGCATCCATTCTTATACAACCAAGTGATTCTATACCTAAGTTAGTTAGCTGCACAGTTATAACACTCCCATGTTTGTCCACAGTCCAAGACTACCCACAGTAAGATCTGTGAAAACAATTCATGATTTCTTAAATTCTGTTATGATCTCATGCATCATTTCAGACCTCAGGTTCCTGATTTTTCCAAGAAGAAACTGAGAAACTTTTCATAGAAGAATACACAGCAGTCTGTTCTTTTCAGAAATCCAGTTCCCATAATACAGCAGATGCCAGGTGGCTAAGTAGGTGTTATTTCACATGGAACATAATGGCAAATCAAGAATGGATCTTCATTTTTGCAAGGACGTGACATCACAAATGTTGCTTTGCATTTTGAGACCAATATAAACATTTCTAAAGCTGCCACTCCAATGGCAAAAAAAGGGATAAAGCCTTCACTTTAGCCTTGCCAACCAAGTTTCTGTTAGTGGCTCCGGTGACTGACAGAGCAGCAGGGAAGGAATGGTTGTACCCATCTCATGTGGGAGAGCACTCTTTGATATGCTTCCTATGAGAGGCATGGTCCAAAGAGGTGACTGCAGATGGATTTAGATAAAAGTGTGGTGGGTGAGGAAAGGGAAGTGGGAAGCTCATTAACCCCCTCCCCTGATGGAAGTAGAGCTGACCAGATACCCAGAGGATGCATGATTGTTCCCAGCAAAAACATAGTAAATCCAGGGGGTTGGTGAGTAGCTGTTAGACCCAGCATGGACAGTGGATACTTGAAACTGAGCTGTTAACAATGAGGTATGAGGAGACTAAAAAAAATAGAAATATTTATATACATACATATATATATATATATATATATATATATATATATATATAGATATAGATATATAGATATATACATATGGGTCTACTTTGGTAGACTGAACTTTTACTTACCCAACACTCACTTGCCCTAGATGAAAGCACTGACAACTTCAGAAGACCGTCATCTGGAACACAGACTTCGCACGAGAGGTAAGTAACCACTTGGCCATCCCGAACAACAACAATTAGCGAAACTAAACTAAACCCCCCTATGTGGAGGGCTTCGCTCCTCACACCCCCTTAACTAAATATACTAACTCCGAGATCGTGCTACCACGAGGGGTAAGGGGCAAAGTTCAACAGGATGGCCAAGCAGTTACTTACCTTGTGTGCAAAGTCAGAGTTCTGGATGTTGGTCTTCTGAAGTTGTCGGTGCTTTCATCTGGGAAACTTCAGTGTCAGGTAAGTAAAAGTTTGGTCTACTGAAGTAGACCCATATATATATATATATATATATATATAGAGAGAGAGAGAGAGAGAGAGAGATTTCTAAGAGCAGCATTATTTAACAAGGTAGAAACCAGAGCAAGTTTTCTGTTAGTAGAAAAAAAAAACGAATTAAGAAAGCAATAGTGAAAAAATTACAGAAGCAGGGTCTCATAATTGTTGTGTAGCCTGGTGAAATGTGCACTAATTATACCTACATCTGGTTGCACTGTAACCATTTTATACATGTAGCACTGCCAGAGAAGACCTGATTAGGTTTAGAATTTTTTTTAAATTTCTTCTTCTTTCTCCCAGACCCAGTGGAAATGCCACACCAAATAAAACATCCTTTTCTTGTAGTGAGGAGAGTCATAAAGCTGGTAGAATTAGATTAAGTTTGTTTACACTGCTGTCTTGAAGGGAAGTGAGGATTTATCACAGGTAAAACTATCCATGGTGAAGGAGTGACAGACAAGATTATTTGTAACTCAAAAAAAGTTGAATCCAAAGGTGGCACTGTGAGACCGATCATGATTACATATGGAGTGCTTTCAGAGAATTTTAGGTGCTTTAGTGGAGAAATGAGGTTGGCAAGAGAGCTGGAGAACTCTGAAAAAGGAATACAGTGCACAGATCACCTGCCAGAAAAAGAACACTATTGAGATAATATTGCACCACTGTTAGATTTAAAGTAGATTCTTTTTTCATTCCAGATGTATATAATTTTCTCATAGTATAGTAAAATGTAAATCTGTTGTGAGAAACACTATGCAAGTTTCCATTATCTTTGTTATAGAATTTTATTAAACCATTCTTTTAGTTGTCATGACCTCTGCCTGAGATTCTACCATGGAACAGGACTGAAGGCTCAAATCAGTGAAAAAAGATGAGCCCTGCCCTGTGGCGTCTAGAGATAAAACCTTATGTGACCCAGACACTCTATGTTCCATTAGTGTACAAATTCTGGAGGGACTTGGCCAGGGAGGATGGGACTGCTCGCTACTTACTCACTTATTTTGGGTGGCTGACATCATCGTGCTGCATTACACTGGTGCCACTTGCTGTTGAGCAAATGTATCACCAGAGGCAATGATATTAAGAATGCCAGTAGTGTATTTTGTAAATATCTATCAGCATGTCTATCTATCTATCTATCTATCTATCTATCTATCTATCTATCTATCTATCTATCAATCTATCAATCTATCAATCTATCAATCTATCTTTCTATCTATCTATCTATCTATCTATCTATCTATCTATGCGTGTGTGTGTGTGTGTGTGTGTGTGTGTGTCTCTCTCTATATATATATGTATATATTTACATATATACATACATATATATATATATATATATATATATATATATATATATATAGTAGAAACCACCCTGGCGTGAACCAAAAAATGTTTAAATATACGCACCCTGGAGCTGAAGAAAAAATATATATAGACAACCAGCAGTCTTCTGCAAAAGTCAAACGGGCACCAAGGCACCAAACACGAAAATGCGGTGATGTCAAGGCTCTGAAACAAGCAAATAGCACTAACACAAACAGTGCTATTCCCACAAATAACTCATCCGCTCACCAAACTGCTTCAGTATTACAACGCCGACTCCCTCATACTGGATTACAAGCGTATTAGAAATGTCAATCAAAGGTAAAACAGCATACCAGCCAAATACAGGTCCGAAAGACCTGTAGAAACAATAATTCACTTCACAGCTTTGAGGTTCCAACTAATTCCAAAACGCGACCCTTCGGTCCAATTTCAGTATAAAATGTAATATGCAACAGTTAATCCTCCGCGTTGAATACAATCCAAACAATTGCATATATAAATAAAAAGCTGAATTTATTTGTGAGCGCTTTCGCGGGCACTCCACCCGCTTCTTCAGACAAACAGATACCATTTATTTAAAAACAGTTTAAATAAGTTAAAGGACTGACATTAATCCAATCCTTAGTCAGATACAAGTCCACATGACTTTCTTGTACCCAAATTAGCGAAACTGCTATGTATGTTAAAGCGACAGCTTCAAAAACCGGCCGCTCAACTCAAGAGCGCCACATACTTTGATATACCAAGTTTTACATATGTATTTTAAATTCACTCATTTCTAAAATGATTATAATATATAATAGTACAATAGTAGTATAAGATCATGTACAATGAAGCTAAAATTGGTGTATATATAGCAAATAAAATAAAATAAAACAAGTGTCACGGATACACCAAATTCCGTAACTATACATAATAGGTATTCTAAAAACAAAAACAGGAGA
>NW_025050255.1:0-14180 GCF_019279795.1 Protopterus annectens
CTTTCTTAATCCAAAGAAGACAAAACTAGTATACTTTCATCCCAAGAACACCTCCCTTGTCACTGATCATTTCAACATCCTTGCATCTGACAACACTGCCATAGAAACAGTGCAGGAAAGCAAACTTCTAAGTGTTGTCATTGACAAAAAACTTTCATTTGACCACCATATATAGCAAAATATAGAGAAAACTCATTAAAAACTGTGAATCTTATATACAAACATTTCTTTACTGCAGCAACCAAAACTACCATTGCAAAAACATTTTTACTTCCCTCCCTTCTTTATGGGGCCCTTATGTTAACTAAATTACACAATTCTACCCTACGCAAGTTGAAACGGTGCTACAACAAAGTTGCAAAGTTTGCCACAAACTCTAAATATAACACACCACTGTAAACCACTCCAAGAATTAAACTGGCTTGAAGTCCCCAACCAACTTGCCTTTATTAAGCTATCCACCTTGCACAACCTTATATTAAAGCCTACTGCCTGCCCTGCACTAGTCAATCTAGTCACACCTTACACATTAAATTGATCCCTATAATCAGAAGACAAAAATCTCTTAGCTATCTCAAAACCCACAAGATAATCTGGTCACTCTCTGTAGTATTCATACACAGTCTCTATACTTTGGAATTCACTACCTCTAGCTACCATGTCTATGCCTGGCCTAACCCATTTCAAAGCCTCTTTAAAAAATCATCTCAAAAATACTCTCTGCTCCTCCATAAAGCCTGCCTAATACTCAGGTCTTCATCTTTCTGTCACATTTCAATCCCTCACAGACTGCAAGATCCTAAAGCTCTTCTAATTCCTTCTCTGCTTCTATACCATATCTATACCATATCCTTAATCTACTGCTTAGGGTTTATTGCTTCTATTCTTCTTAACTCTCTCTCGCTATCTATCTGCATCACTAACTTTCTGACTGCTATTTTCCTAACTGAAACTAACATTTTATTTTGCATGTACTATAACAGTCAATGTCACACATTGCACTACCTACATACTTTTTTTGGACACTATCTACATCATGTATGATGAGAGTAACTATTATCGTCTGTAATGTTTTAATTGTATATAATTGTCTAGATGTGTAGTAATATACTGCAACATCTTGTCGCAGTTTGTTCTTTCAACTTATTTTTTATAGTATTTCGAATGTAATCTTTATTGTATTGGATTATACTGTATTTGTATTGTACTGTATGTGGAGCTTTTCTCCCAGGGTCTCTGCTGAAAATGGGTTCTATAGACCCAGTCAGTCCACCTTGGTAAACAAATGTCAAATAAATTAAAAAAAAAAGATATATATATATATATATATATATATATATATATATATATATATATATATTGGGTCTACTTTGGATGACCGAAACGCCAGTTCGCCGACACGCAAAACACCGAGAACAAACAACCGAAAACGAAGGTGATCGACAAGGTGAAACCCGACCGAAAAGACCGACATGGCAACGTGTGGAGCGACTGCAAGTGTGCGATAGTGAGGGATTTAGGGTTAGGAAGCGGACAGGTAAGTGTGAGTAGTGAGGGATTTAGGGTTAGGTGTGGGAAAGGTGAGTGTGCGGTAGTGTCGGACTTAGGTTCGGGTAAGTGTGTGATAGTGACGGACTGTAGTTTAGGGCGGGTTAAGTGAGTTAGAGTTAGTGTGGGTAGGGTGAGTGTGCGATAGTGACGGGCTTTATGTTTTAGGGTGAGTTAAGTGAGTTAGGGTTAGGTGCAGGTAGGATAAGTGTGCGATAGTGACGGACTTTAGGTTTAGGGGTGGGTTAAGGAGTTAGGTTAGGTGTGGGTAGGGTAAAAGTGCGGTAGAGTCGGACCTTAGGGTTAGGGTTTGTTAAGGTTAGTGGATATGTAATTGTGTAATGTGTAGTTTACATTTTGTGTGTCGGTGTAATGGTGTTCGGTTTTGTGAGTTGTCGGTATTGTGTGTTTTCGTTGATTGGTCTCGTGTTTTGCGTGTCGGCTTAACTGGCTGCTTCGGTCATCCAAAGTAGACCCATATATATTATATACTGTGTATATATATATATATATATATATATATATATATATATATATATATATATATATATATATATATATATGTGTGTGTGTGTGTGTGTGTGTGTGTGTGTATGTGTATATATATATATATATATATATATATATATATATATATATATAGAGAGAGAGAGAGAGAGAGACAGAGACAGAGACAGAGAGAGAGGGGGTAGATACTGTGTAATACCTTAAACCTCCTTTCATGGAGACCCATGGGATATATGAAAATGACTCATTAAGGACATACAGTACTTCACCTAAAAGGCTTAATTGGTGTGAATGCACTTGTAAAGACTTAAAAAAGTAAAAAGTCATAAATATTTACCTGGGCTGTCCTTGCAAATGTTCTACTGTGATTATGTACTACTCTGGTAAACAAACTAACTAAATAAATAAATGAAGAATACATTTAGAAGCCACATAGCTGAAACACTGTATGCCCTTAAGACATCATTTGCATATATTCTATGGGTCTGCATTAGACAATATTAAAGGTATTCCACAGTGAAGACTCTAGTTTGGCAGGGTTCTTCTTTCAGTTTTTACTGAATGGTTTGTCTGTGTGACCTTGTAAACTTTTGGTTTGGATGTTAGTTGGGATAGTGCAGACACCTTAATGTTTACAGATACCAGGCTTGATTTTTTTTCAAATCTTTGTTTTCATTTTTTGTTGTTACATTAAACAAATTGTAAAATACAATACACAGTAACAGATGATAATACATTGAAAGTAAACCATTTACAAAGTTAGATGAAGCAACTGTTATTCTAGTAACAGACAAGTCTCTTTAAAGTTTGTTTTCTCAATATGAAGAGTGACATAGATGGACAGCAGAGTGAGATGAACAGACATATGAGAAATATGACAATATTAACATTGTTATTGTATAATGTAGCTTTTTACACATAGAATGTATTAGATAACTATACAGTGTTAGAGAATACAGGAAAAACAACAGAGAAAGAAAAAAAATAAATAAAAAAACAAAAAACACACACACACAAAAAAACAACTTCTATATAAAACAATTTATAAATAGTGCTACAATATAATGACAGGATTCTAAGTACATTTAACAAGATGTGATAGTTTTCATCTTTATATGCATCTTATATACATGTAACCATTAGAGAAAATAGCACAGCAAGATGGCCTGTATATTTAAAGTATAGCCAATTAATCCACATATGTTGTACTAATGAGGTCTCTAAAAATAATAAAACACCCATGTATACAGCTAGTGGGGTTTGGCTTTATTAGCCTGAATAGGCCTATAAAGACTTAAAAATAGTTAAAAAAAACATGAACATTTATAAATAATGTACCTGAATAACTTTATGTTGTTAAGATATTCCCCGGGATTCATGAAGCTCGGCGCAAGGATGGCGGTAGGCTTGCGCCGACAGTGTGGCGTGAAGATGGCGCAGTAGTGCCAAATGCATATTAATGAAGGCATGCTGCCGCCACAGCCATGTGCACAGGAAAGGAGCGCGAGTGCATAGGGTGTGTTGAAGTGCCGCACGGAGGCGTGGAAATGGCAGCTGTCGACGTGCAACCTAAAATACTTGCATATAACAAGTTGCAAGATAGTAATCACATCTGTCAGTGTCCATGGATACTGAAACGTATGCAAAGCATGCAAGAAAGTTCCTGCGAATACAAAGTGAAGAAGCAAACACAAATGCATGGTAGGGAATAACGGGTCCCTATCCCGCGAACAAATGACATGGAAGACCGTGTGGCCGTAGTCCAACGCAGTGTAGATAGCTATACCAAGTGGAAGTGAAACGCATCATATGTTAGCGAGCCACCAGTAGGTATGTCCAGCCCAATGGTGAGGGTCACCAGCTGACCCATAATGTGAGGGAGGGTACACAGCTGGGCAGATGTGCCCATAACAAAATACAAGATAAATGTAGATATCTAGTGACCGTATATCTGAATCATATCCCACAAGGCATGTAATAGTCACATACAAAAGGTATGTCCATATTTCACATACCAAATGTGATAGGAAATAGAATAAGCATGTAAACGAAACAGAAGGAGCATATAAACAGCTACAACAATAAGGAAACATGTAGGCCAAAAGGAACAGCATTATCCACACCGTCGACTGTGGGGACATGTTGTCCAGTACAGTCGGATATGTGTACGGAATATATCCCATCCTGGAAATAGGAAAAGGTAGCATCCTACCAATGAGTAGAAAAGGCTGCCAAAATCCGGAAATCAGCGGTACAAGATGAACTTTCAGGATGTGTCTCAGTTGAACGGGTAGTACCCGGGTATACCAACCATGTAATGAAAGTTAAGTATGGGCGTGTACCTATGTGCGTGAGGTATAGCATGTGGAAAGCAAACATGGCAGGGTAGTCCACACAACCATACAGGTACCTGACACATGTAGGGTATTCAATGTGTTACTCTGGCCGTGTCATGGGCCAACAACCAAAGCAGTGATGTATGGGGTGTGAGGAATCTGTGTGTGTGGGGGGATGGTTAATGGTACAATCCTCCAAGGCGATACTGTGTCGTATGCAGAATAGGTAAACCGGAGGTGTATGAGGGAGCAGCGGGTGAAGCTGAAAGAAACACAAACACATGTATAAACAGCCGCAATACAACCAGACAGGCCATACTGTAGAAGACAATCCCACAAACATAGGAATATTGAAATGTGCGAAAGGTCCTGATGGAACTGGCCATAACAAATGCAACACACCTGGATACATAATGGACTACCCAGCATCCCCTCCACATCACACAACCTGCTCCCGTACCTGAACATACACCAAATCCAGCCATACTTGGCCTACTGGTTTGGTGCAGCCACAGCTACACATAGTGACCACTACGCATATGTAGTAGGTAGTGTCACCCTAGGCGGTTGCAGGATTGCACAGTATGTATCCCTTGCATGTAAAACCCCTAGCACATTTTCGTAACACCAGAAAAATGTTCGTAATTTCTCTTGTTGTGGATCGGTCCAATTTTTGGATATCCCTCATGGGATACATAACCTATGTAAACATTAGAATGGAAGACACGAAGTCCAGTCCTGTAGATATCTGGACACAAGTTGGAATGTGCATTAGAGGTGCACGACACTGGCCAGCCATAAATGGTCATGCATAACCTACTACCCAGGATCAAACTCCTGCCCATGACGCACGTGTCCCGACACGAATAAGCGGGTGAATATATTGCACACATTCGCATAGTGGCACATGGTATAAGGGTGATGAAGGCACTGATGTAAACAGGATACCCCTGATCCACTGTGTGAGGGACAATTAATGTGTGTGCAGGTGTGACCTGACCAACAATGGTACAATGCCAAATGTCTTGTGACCGTAGGGAATAACCATGCACCATACTGCATGTAACAGTTGCCTAAAGCGGTCACATCAGAATAGAATAAACGTAATTCATACAAGAAACAGGCAAACAACAAAAGTGCCAAAGGTATAAGGCTTACAGCTAGGAAACAAATGACTGTTCTAAACCTGCAGTGACCGTGGCTATGTGTTGGCCCAAACAATCTGGTGTCCGCAGTAGGGTTGTCATCTGTCCCACTTTGTGAGGGATAGTCCATCGTTGGACAATTGTGTCCTGACAAAAGACATTTCAAATGGCAAATGTCCTGGGATTGTAGGACATAATTATGTCCCATACGTTATGTACTAGTAGCAGAAAATAATTATTGCAGTATCTACAATACCTAAATGTTACAAGAAACAGAATAAGCAAATAAACCGCTACAACAATAGGCTTTTATGTATGCAAATAAGTAAAGTCCTATCCATTGTACTGACTGTGGATATGTGTCGGCCTTTAAAACCTGGTGTGTTCCGAAAATGTCCCATCTTGGCCATGTGAAAAGGTGCCAACCCTAGTCACCGTAATACAGCACAACCCGTACATATGACAATGTCAACAATACCAATGGTCAGAGCAGTCGCACAATAACTGGCCAGACCCTTAAAAACTCACAAAGCCAGTGCCCTTTGGGGGAAAGGTGTTGAATGAGAATGACTACTTACAACAATGAAGAGTACTAGATGCATTTAACTGCAGACAATTAGTAGTATTACGAATCTGTCAACATGTTCCAAGTTAATAGTACTAATATGGTAGAAATGTCCATGATTGTCCCTGAGTTGTCATAGCCTTGTCCCTGTCACTGTAGACACGAGTCCCCAAGTATCAAAGAGGTCCGTACACAGAAGTACAGCAACCAACTGTCCCAGCTGTTGACTAGACTATTGCATACCTGTAGTGATTTCATAACAGATGTCCAGAATAATATTCATTGTATGTATAAATGAATGAAATAGTCAAATGGGAAGTTAAACCACCCCCCCCAACCTGCATTATGTAGTGGAACCACTCCTCACCCTAAATTATGTAGCGCCGACCCAATAATGTTGTCAGAGGTGCCCAAACACCTGCGTCTGTAAACACAGGTAGAATGTGAAACTCTGGACTAACTCTGTCCATGTGCGACGTCTGATCTTTAAACAGTGCCAGGGCAGTGCTAGTCACCAGTCGGCCGAGCCTAAACCCGGACCAGCACATGAAAACCCTGACAATCAAACACGCTGTGAGATAAAAGCAGGACTATAAGCGTAGGAGTTATGAATATCGTTGGAGTGAGTAGACTCGCAGCATGGGTCGAGAGCAGTAGGAAACAGGGAATGTCCTAATTGTAGTACTGCGGTTTTCCCAGCAGGAGAATGGATGCCTGCTGTGTAAGGGAAGCGGTGAGGCGTATGTCCGAGTAGCTATGAACCATGGGTATACATATAAATGAGCCAGAACACCAGTAGTGTAGTGTTTACAGCATATGCCCAACGTAAAGGCATTCCCGGTGCAAGTCCGACTATAGCACATATTAATTGTGTAACGAATGCCTCTGTGCTGTAAAGCGAACATTTATACATGTAAAGGTGACCGTGTTCGCATGGGTCCGTTAACCGGATTCCATCAAAGTGGTACTGTCTTAAGGAATAAGGCACATGTAATCCTAAAGACGTGCCTGTAAACATATGTAACTCAGAATAAGTAGATGCAAGTGGGCCTGCGCGAGTGTACGCAGCTATTAGCATAGCAAATGTATGTTGTCTTCTACAGCTGTAACTTTCATATATATATATATATATATATATATATATATATATATATATATATATAGTTAGATAGATGTGTGTATAGAGAAATATCCACAGACATAACATAAATAAGCAATAATGTAGCTACATATCCATCTATATACACACACACACACACACACACATATATATATATATATATATATATATATATATATATATATATATATATATATATATATATACACACACACACACACACACACACACATATATATATATATATATATATATATATATATATATATATATATATTAGGAATGCTGAAAGACGAAAGCAAACCTAAGGGTTGTGAAGGAAATCCAGAGCAAGTTAGGAATTATGAAGTACTTGCAGCGTATGTCACATAAAGCTGCACAAGTGTGGGTAGAGCACCACTCTCCACACCAGAGGCAGGGCTATACCAATGGCCATAACATCGTTGAAGTGCTACATCAACATTGTAAACAGATGGAATGTAGGACATGTTGTGACCACCTACACTTGTAACCCACAAACCGTTCGTAATCCATAACACCAGGAAAGGTACGTATGTGCAAATATGAATGGATGGTGAGCCTGTGAATACACAAGATGGTACAAAATGTGTGTAGGGCCCCAACACTCATGAGAGGGCAATGTGTAAAGGTGTGTCATGGCTGCGATATCAGGTGTATAATGTCTGTTATGCGGGGAAACTCAACACGGGTGTGCAGGAGAAACCATGGATATGCAAGTATGGACACAGGAGTGATAGGGTATGTTGTGCCGGGTGCAATGGAGCGGCCCGTGGAGGTCGGCTAGTACGTAGTTGCGATTCCCAGGTAGAGCGTCATTTGCGTGGAGACATGCGTGAATGGGTGTATCGTTGTTGGACGTTGTGCGTCACATCTGGCAGCCCGGCACGTAAAACCTATACGCCACCCATGAGCGGAATGGAGTTTTGCTGTGACAACCCCAAACTGGGAAAAGAAGAAAGACACAACTACATGAAGACAACAATTTGTCGACGTACAGTCACAGTAACACAAACACACATCCTATGAACAGTAATAATATGAATGTGTACAGAAACAAACACAGTAGCAGGAATATACAAGTGTCTCAATACGGAAGATTGCCAAATTCCAGTAATAACGGCCACACAGGTACAAAACGCACTCTCTAAAGCCAAGAATACAGCATCCATGGGACCAGATGACATCCCGGGCTGTGTACTACATGAACTACAATATGAACTGGCACCTCACCTAAGTGTCATGTTTAATCATAGCCTCACCTCAGGTTTCGTGCCCACTGAGTGGCGTAGAGCTACAGTTATCCCAATCCACAAGGGGGGATCCACCTTGGATCCCGGAAACTACCGTCCCATCAGTCTGACAAGCCTTATCTGCAAGGCCATGGAGCGTATTATCATGGAACTTATAAACAAAGACATTGGCAACCTTCAAACACTGGACCCCACCCAGTTTGGGTTTGTGAAGGGCCGATCTTGTCTCCTGAACCTGATTAACTTCTTTGAATCAGTCTCCAGAGCCATGGACAAGGGTAAGGTGGTCCACACAGCCTATCTAGACCTTGCCAAGGCCTTTGACACCATCCCCACTCTGGAATCATAGATAAACTTACTAAGTTGGGCATTAATCCCTATGTCACCCAATGGGTTGCTAAATGGCTTACTGATAGAACCCACACTGTAAATGTAGCCGACTCCAAATCCAGCTCCAGACAAGTGACAAGTGGAGTACCTCAGGGTTCAGTCCTGGACCGCTCTTGTTTGGCATCTACTTCTCTGAAGTACAGGCCAACACTAAGGGACTCTGAGCTAACAAAGTTTGCAGATGACTGCAAACTGGGAGCCATTATTGAATCCCCAAATGATGTGGATACTCTACAAAAGGGCCTTACAGAAACAGATGCTTGGTGCCAGAGCCATGGGCTCAAGCTCAATGCCAAGAAATGTATTGTTATCCCCTTTGGGAAAAAACATGTATCCATGAATTACCATATAGGTGGCAGTACACTAAACACAGAAAGTGTGATAAGAGACTTAGGGACACAGGTGGACAGTGGTCTCACGCTCGATAACTACATCACACAACAGTCAGGAAATCCTTCTATGTGGCACACCTCATCACGAAGGGCTTTTCATCCAGAAAAAAGGAGGTCATTGTCCCACTGTACTCATCCTCATTAGACCCATTATAGAATACAACGCCCCATTTGGTATGTACCTCTCAAGACATCTGCAACAACTGGAAAGGCCGCAGAAATACCTCACTAAAAGAATCACAGGCCTAAAGCAGATGCCCCACGCTGACCGCCTTAAAAACTCCAGCTATACTCTGTCGCATATCATCTACTCAGAGGCGATCTCTGCTTAACATACAAGGCCATGTCAAACCCAGAGCTGTTGGACATGCTACACTTAAAGAAATCCCAATCCTCAGAGCTACACTCCAGGGATCTAAACCTTGTCATCACAATAAACAAAACATGCTGGAGGGATAGGTTCCTGACCCAGAGACTCCCCAGACTCTGGAATAGATTGCCCATACATGTCAAGCAGAGTGCCTCTTTGGACCTCTTCAAAAGGAACCTTGACGACAGGATGGGAGAAAGGAAATTCACCCCAGGGATCACGTCAGTCGCCCTGCTAGACAGGGGTCCAGGAAAGTAAATAATGTGGGAAGAAATAGCCAGGTAATTGTTATGGCTAGGCTTGTATAGGCCCTAGGGCTGATAGCCTAGTACCAACCTATGAACCTATGAACCTATAATAGGCTGTGCATACGAGGAATAGGTGGAATGACACTATCACAACCCAGTTAGCAGTGGCACCCCAGACATGAAAAACTTGCGACATCTGTCCGCTGCATAACGTGCAATATACTGAGCACAAGTTCACCGGAGTGAAGTGTCGGTGTCAGAATGACTAAGGCAATAGTATGCTGTTGAAGCAGGGATAAAACCAATACGCATGTGTAAGTGTCCATGTCCGGGAAATGTATAGGTTAATGGACACACAGATGTATATATAGATAAAAACGTATATATACACATAGCTATAATAATTTACATACACAATACATATATATATATATATATATATATATATATATATATACATATACACACACACACAGACACAAGGATATATTACGGATATATATAGTTAGATATATATACACAAACAATAGGCAGTGATATATACACATACACACAAAACAAACTATATGTCAGTGTAGATATACACATTCACATAAATAGGTTACTTCACAGCAATTAGGGGTAACATATTTACAGCCCGGGCATTTGTGACTGGGTGGTCCAATAAAGAAACGTTGTACCCCCCACATCACCCAGCTAGGCCGGACAGACATACAGACAGGCAAAACAGATCAATACATTGCCACCGTCCAAAACACCGGTAGGAAAGGACCAGTGAGAGAGTTCTGCAAGGTCTACACTTTAAATATGGATAACGGTGTCCCTTGTGGGACCCCAAAACTTCAGGTATGAAAGAATCTACTGACACTAATACGAGCAGGATGTAGGTGTACATGGAACAGTAGGTTGTGCAAGTGTGATAATACATGGGTTGACAAAACGTACGACATGTGTCCCGAGATGGGGAGAGTGGGCAATGTGTAGGGGTGTGCTCATACCCCAGCTGCGCTCGCAGTAAGTATTTGTCACGACTGCTGTAGAGGGGTGCCAGGTAGGTGGACCGTGAGTATGCATTAATGAGCTTAAGTGTGCAGATGCTGGTTGGCAGAGATGTAGTAGGCCCGCCCAGTGGAAGTCATTAATATTCCCATGTGGGCATAGCATATGCCTACACCTCCCAAACCTGAAGAGCACATCTACCGGATAGTTTGTAAACCATCGGGGAATACATAGAGACCTACACAGTGCCGTGGACCCGATTAGCATGGATGTCCATAGTTATGTATCTGAATGTAACAAAGTCCAAATAAACACTGCCAGAACTACTGATATTAGGTGAACAGGTGGCGGAATACAGGTAATGACAGATGACAACATGTATGAGTCATAAGCAGCATGTACTTCGACAAACGTGAATGAATACATATGTTCCCTGACTGTGAATGTGTCTGGTTAATAGAACCAATCATCTAAATGTATCCCGCAGGGTGTTATGCATTGTTCCTGATACGATGTTCAGTCACACCCATTGCTATGTGAGTTCTGCTACTGACGGAAAGTGCATAAGTTGCTGACCACCTCAGGTAGATGATAGCATAATGGAAGAGGTTAAACACCCGTACGCCTGCGAGGGACACACCCGTCTGGGCAGTTGTGTCTTGCAAAATGACAGTTATGGCACATGGCCTGTGCATACCTCTCAACTGTCCCTGATTTTCACGGACGTCCCTCATTTTGACTCAGATTTTAACCCTGTCCCTCTTAATCCCTCCTAAAACTAGTGACTTTTGGAGGGAAGGTGGTGAATTACACTTAATGAATAATGACAATAATTAAGAGTTATAAACATCATTTAGTTCAGAAAATGTGTATTAATTCATATGCTCTGATTCTGTCAATTTTTCAAGTTAATAGCACTAATATTTTACAAGTGTCCCTGATTGTTCCTGATTTTTCCTGACTTGTCCCTCATTCTGTTGAGCTTTGTCCCCAATTAGTTGAGAGGTCTGGGCCTGTGAGTTCGGGAATGGAGGCTATATAGTGTGTGTAGTGGTGTCAGACATCAATTTGTTGTATCAGTAACAGCTATATGTAATAGGAAACAGTATTATCAATGATAATGCTACATGAATAACCTTAACGTATGCAAACCGTGGAGGTCGTCCGTATACTACTGGCTGTGGGTCAGACCTCTCAACCAATTGGGGACAAATTTCAACAGAATCACGGACAAGTCAAGGAAACACAAGGGCAATCATGGACACATTAAAAATATTAGAGCTATTAACTGGGAGCATTGACAGAATCAGAGCATATGAATTAATACACATTTTTTGAAGTAAAAGAAGTTTGTAACTCTTAATTATTGTCAGTATTCATTAAATGTAATTCACCACCTTTCCACCAAACATCACTAATTTTAGGAGGGATTAAGAGGGACAGAGTTAAAATTTGATTCAAAATCAGGGACGGCCCTGATGATCAGGGACAGTTGAGAGGTATGCTGTGGGTATGTGTTGCCTCGACACATGTGATAGCTCTACATATAGGGTCTATAGGTCTGCCACCAGTCTGAATGGCCAAAGTGGAACCTGCTCTGTAGAACTGTCAGATGTACCAGGGCAGAACATACTTACAGCCATGCATAGTACTGAAATATACATATCGGAGCAAATCAAAGCGTAGTCTAGCAGCAGTATAGTTGCTTATGCTACTACATATGACATATCGACGTGTCAGGTATACAAGACCTGTAACAAGCAACTAGTACAGACACCTACAACATGAGAAGGTCCCCTAATCAGGACAGTTGCAATGGCTAGAGTATTGTCCATACCCCTCAACTGTCCCTGAATGTCAGGTATGTCCCTGAGTTTGACTGAAAGTCTAACTGTGTCCTTCTTAATCCCTCCTTAATGTAGTGGCTGTTGAAGGAAAGGTGGTGAATTACACTTACTGACTAATGACAATAAGTAAGAGTTATAAACAACTGTTACTTCAGAATATGTGTATTATGTCATATGCTCTGATTCTGTCAATGTGTCAAGTTAATAGCACTACTTTTGTAAAAGTGTCCATGTTTTTCATGACCTGTCCCTGAGCCTGCATAAATGTGTCCCCAATTGGTGGAGAGTTCTGGTATTGGCACATGTGATGTGTGATGAGGGACTGTCCCATGCAAAGTGGGAAAGGTGTCATTCCTACAGTCTCCCGTCGTACAATCTGAAAGGTGGTCAGCGTGCAGTTGGTATGCAGTAGCATGACTCGGCAGATTGCTGCGTTAACAAACTCAAGTCACATGTCAGCATTGCAGAGTATCGGTTCCCATTATTAGGCAGATGGGAGCAGATCGTATGAGGAACATGCATATAATATGATTACATCACTGGACAGGCCGCCGAGTCCGTACAGTCGAACGGCTGCCGTCGCAAAATGGTTACACATACCTGATACTGTAGTCATGTAGTCCGATGTAATACACATCACAAGGGATCACACACACCCAGAGTGAGTGACAAATGTAAGCGGAAATGTCAGGGAGCGAGCAGCTGTAAGCGTGTTTGTCTACCAGTATGCCAGTAGTGCCCTGTCAAAGAAATGTGGAGTGTAAACGTGTATAAGGTGCTGTGACCAGAGGTCAGCAGTGCTTAACACTGTGCAAACCCATGCACAACAGCTCCCACCTGCTGGACGGTGCCTTACCCAGTTTGTATCCAAAGGTGTCGGCCTGTCCTCAAACAAAGAACCGCCCTATACACGTGATGGTAGAAGTACCCTGCGCACATAGCTCATGTGAATTAACAATAGACCATGACATATGTACAGACAATAGACCACAAACACCATACAGTGCAGACATTCAACAGTATAGCAATGCACTGGCAGATATGTCCGGACCACTGGTGTGTGCATGCCTGGCCGTCCTGTGTTTCAGTGTGTGAGCATGCCCAGTATGACTGTTATGCATGTTGTAGACTGACAATACTGTCATGTGTGTGAGCATGCAAAGTATGGTCAACTGTATTACATGTGTCACATGTCCAGATAGTTAGTACCGTGTTTCTGACCCCTCTGTTCTACACAGACAGGTGACATGCTGTATCTGCAGGGTAGCTAATGGTCATCGGAATTGACAGTTGCTACATGTCTGTATAGCATGGGATGACATGCAACCACAGTCCTACACAGCACCGTGGGTGGTGCACATGACTCTCACATGTGTAGGTGTGACGGGGGGGCACAGCCAACAGTTGTACACATCTGCCGCTACTGTACTGGTCTGGGCCCC
>NW_025050256.1:0-14624 GCF_019279795.1 Protopterus annectens
AAGGCGAGATCTGGGGAGTTATCGCCTAGCATCGTGGGATATAGGGTTGCCTCGAGCCGGTAAAATAAGCGCTCGAGCTTTAGTAAGTGGCCGAGTCGGAGCCGAGGATCGGCTCCGAACCCATCCAGGAAGAATGAAGGCGAGACTGACAACTTAACATCAGACATTCTAACAACTTCCACTCCTAGTTACCTACTATCTAAATACCACAGACTCTCCCACATTAAACAACCTACCTTCAGAAAAAATGAAAATTCAAACTTACCTTAGAAACAATTCAGTAACAAAATTAAATAACTCCTTAAAAGATGGCAACATCCACCCTAACCCTGGCCCTACCAACCCTACAATCCAAACAACTCACCCTAAACTCAATAGCTCTCTCCTAATAGGGCATCTGAATATCCAAAGCATCAGTAATAAAGTACCTCACCTTCATGCCCTCCTAGATATTCACTCCTTTGATATCCTCTGCCTCACTGAGACTTGGTTAAAACCAGAAACGAAAGACAAAGAAATTCTTCCCCAAGGCTATAATATAGTGAGACTAGATAGAACAAAACGTAAAGGTGGCGGAGTAGCAATTCTATTTAAAAATGGACTTCACATCTCTACCCTACCATCCTATCCAACCCAGGATAGCAACACAGAAGTTCTCATAAATAAGCTCCAAATCAACGCTAACAAATCTTTATACATTATCTGTATTTATATACCACCTGGCAATAATATAACTACATTAGAGGCTTTTCTTAGATGGGTGTCTTCTACTTACCCCCAAGAAACAATAATACTAGGCGACTTTAACATTGACTGGAAAAGTGTTAGCGCTGAAATTCCTACCTCTCATATCCATCTCCATGGCTTTACCAAAACCATAACATCTACAACAAGAATTAAACTTTTTTTTTTAAAAGAAAGAGTACCTTAGACAGGATACTCAAAGTGAAACAAACTTACAAAGTAGGAATCCTGCCAGATGATGTAAGTGATCATTCTTTCACCTACATCACAAGAGAAAAGAAAGACTTTCCAAACCCCCCCACCTTTAGGGTAGCACGCTCTACCAAACACTTTAATGCAGAATTGTTTCAAACTGAGCTCAGAGCATGCAACTGGAACCCTTTAAAATCCCTTCCACTTGAAGCTGTAAAGTATTTTAACACTACTTTCTTATCTATTCTTGATAAGCATGCTCCTAAACGTTCCATCAGAATGCAGTCCAACCCAGCCCCATGGCTCTCGAATGAAACTAGAAATCAAATTCTACTTAAGAACAAAGTCTGGGCCAAATGGAGATCTAATAGAAATGGCTCTGATCATCTCGATTTTAGGCAGCTTAGAAATAGTACAACAAAAGCAATACTCAGACAAAAAAAAAACTACTACTGTAAACTTCAAGAAACTCATCAAAATAATCCTCAAAAGTTCTGGTCTTGCATAAATAAGCTCCTTTTCCCAGGTAACTCCCAAACACCCACCCCACTTGATGCAGATCCAAATACTCCCCATCAAATTGTCAATACCTTTAACTGTTTCTTCACTGAGACTATACAATCTCTAGCTAAGGAACTTATCTCTGAAAACTCCAGCCTTCCCAACAACTTACCACACTCTTCCTCTAACTTCAAACTACAACCCATCTCTACTTCTCTCGTCTATAAATTTGTTCATAAACTTAAGCCATGTACTCCATCTGCTGACGAACTTCCTTCCCAATATCTCCAAAAAGCAGCCAAAGTAATTGCCTACCCTATATTTATACTTATAAATAGGATAATCCAAGAAGGAACCATCCCAGATATTTGGAAAATCTCCCATATTATCCCCCTACATAAAGGTGGGAACTCTAATGATTTCTCTAACTATTGGCCAATTGCTCTCTTATCACCCTTAGCAAAAATTATGGAGAAATGCATCCACCAACAACTTTTTCATCATCTCTCTCTACATAACTTAATAGCAAGCTGCCAACATGGCTTTAGGCCATCACATAGTACCACCACTACTGCCCTCCTATCCTTTACAGATACCATCAATAGAAACCGCAACAAAAACAAACTCATCTGAATTCTTCTTCAGTCTTTCTAAAGCTTTCGACATGGTTAACCATACCCTCCTAATCAATATTCTTGAATCTCTTTCCTTTGATTCTCTGGCCATTAAATGGTTTATATCATACCTCAGCAAAAGGCAACAGACAATTCTCTGGGAAAATCAAATTTCTTCCTTTTTACCTGTCACCATCGGGGTCCCCCCTCAGGTCTCCATTCTTGGACCACTTCTTTTCTCTATTAATTAATGATCTCCATGTAGCAATTCCTCAATCTACTTGTATTCAATATGCAGATGACTCCACACTAATATGCTCAGCAACCTCTCCAACTGAACTATATTCTCTTACTCAAAACGTTTTCAACACTGTAGAAACATGGTTTACCAAATGTTGCCTCCTCCTTAATGCCAAAAAAACAAAACTCCTTCTCTTTACACACACTACTAGGTCCAACCTCTTAGACTTCTCAAACTCTTCAAATTATGGCACTGTCATTTTCCCTGACTCTACCACCAAACTTTTAGGAATAACCACTGACAATCTCTCATTTGATCACCATATAAACACCACCATTAAAATAGTCAACAGAAAAATAGGATCCTTATATAGAATAAAACCTTTTTTAACCTCAACATCCAGAGCCAAGATTGCTCACTCGCATCTAATCTCAACCGTTCTGTATGCCTCACCTATATTTACCAACCTTAAGAAAACTAACCAACAAATTAGCAACTTCCTACAATAATATTGTAAGATTCGCTACTGGCAGTCCCTTCAGAACTCACCACTGCTCTAATATTAGGCAACTAGACTAGCTGGAATTTCAATACCATCTGATAATCCCCCAACTCACAATTGCCCACAAAATATTTCATTTACCCAATAATACCCCTATACTCTCAAAACTCTTAATCCCATATAATAATCTGAATTCCTTACGTTCTTCTAGAAACTCCTTGCTAGCTTAAAGTCTAATAATACAGCTGGTGACTCTGTTTACTAACACAGCAGGAAAAAAACTGGAACCTGTTACCCAATGAACTAACAATAATTACATCCTTGCCACTCTTTAATCAAAAACTTGAAAAACACCTCCAAATGTACTGGCTATGCCCTTGTAGTAACCCTGACTAACAAACATCTTCACCCCTGTTTCTTCCTCTTCTAACCAATCTTCCAAACATTTAAATACATAGTCTTGTAATTAAGACTGACACTATTTAAACTCTAATCAACTTATTGCTTAAATCCTTCAACCTGATGTGAACTATTGTACATAACACTTACTGTATTATATCTGTTTTAGCTTTCTTAAGCAATATTATGTTCACTGTTACTTTTCTTAAGTGCTTTGATCTTCTGAAATGTAATAACTACCTGTTTTATTTGGTTTATTAATCCTATATTTACCATGTAACAAAACTTTTTTTTATACTTTTGTACATCTGTGTGGAGCTTTTCTCTCCGGGCCTCTAATGAAAATGGATATATATCCAGCTAGACTAGCCCAGTCAACAAATGTAAAATAAATAAAAATAAAAAAATAAATGTATATTTATATATATATATATATATATATATATATATATATATATATATATATATATTTATAAAATCTTGCTTTTTTCCACACTTTCTGAAAGTTAAGAAATTTCAGTTACAGATTTGCTGTTCTGAACTGTTTGGAAGTTTCTAGAAGGCCAGTGCTTGCTTGGGCTAAAGGGAAGTCTCTGTGTTCACCAGTGGGAGTGGTTAACACTGAACAGCCTGCCTGTCCCTGGAGGAGTGGTTACTACCTAGAAGCTACAGTTTTATTGGCCATTTTGGGTCAATTCTAAACTCCTTGATCTCTCTCAAAACCCTACAACTCTCTTTTTGCGCGGTTTTGCACACTGAGCAGCATCAGGCAGCGCCACCTAAAGAGGTTTAAACTATTCCAGGCTCCACAAAGTCTGCTCTTCACTTTTTCCCTTAGAACTGTTCAAACTCTCAAAGTAATCACTCTATTCTCTTTCTAAAGCCCTGCACTTGCTCAGCCCTTATAAGGAAATACTAACTAAAGCACTACACCCTCCTTGACTTCTCATAAGTATTAGGCTCCCGATTGGTCCTTCCTGATAAAGTGAAAAATCAGTTCCCTTCCCTAATCGGATCAGTAAAAAAAACAGTTCCTTATACTAATCTGGTATGTCCAATGGTCAGTTTCAATGTTACTCTCCAGTCCAGCTGGTAATTTTGAGGCAATGTTACAATTGCCTTATGTACACAGACAACCCTATCCTCTTTCCAACAAACTCTAATACATGTGAGACATACAGTTACACAGCCAAACTGGAGGCAGAGCTCTCTCTACCAAAGACTGGCACAGTCAGTCAGGAGGAAAAGGTAACCACCCACCCACAAATCCAGTCTCACACAGACCTATTGCATCTGCATACCCAACACAAACGCATACTCGGAGGTTCTAAATAAAAATCTGCCTAAACAGCAAAGACCTCCTAAGCAGATACCCAAGCAACAGCCACCCCTCAACAATACCCATGAATCACATATCTCACAAAATCAGTGTGCCTCACAGTCACAGCCCTTAAGGCCAAACACACCAAATACACTTGTTATAGGGTACTCTACTGTCCGGCACACTGACGTCACACTCACCAGAGTGAACAAGGAGAAGGTCACTGTAAGCTGCCTGTCGGGTGCCAGGATCTGCCACATAATGCAAGCACTCAGGTCACTCCAAAGCAAGTACAAGTATGACTACGTCATTGTCCATGCTGGTGTGAATGACCCGAGACGTACCTCCCTGGACTACATGAAGAGAGACAGAGGAGCTCTCTTACCATGTAAGCCCTGGATGGTATGACCCTGACCTTGAGTAGCATCGTGCCCTCACCAAGAATGATGCCACAGTATAAAGACAAAATTATCAGTTTCAACAATTGGCTAAAGTATTGGTATCATTCAAAGGGGATACAGTGTCCGTCAGCCTGGGATGACATGCTCGACAAGACACGTTGCTTCGCTAGGGACAGCTTGCACCTGTCACCCTTAGGCTTTCGTATACTGGCCAAGGCTCTTGCCACCCCCATAGTGCCTTTTTAAAGCAAGGCTCAAAGTACAAACCCACCTTCATAGACAACCCAAGGATAAAAAAACTAAAGGTAATGCTACTCAATGCCAGAAGGCTAAACCTCAAGATGCATGCACTCGAGGCTCTCCTTAGTATGGAGAAAATTGAAGTCTGTGCAGTAACAGAAACCTGGTTCAAGGCTCCTGAGAGCACCCCAGCACTACCAGGTTATAACTCATACCATGCGTTTCGGCCCCAAAACTCGGACAGAAGCACAAAAGGAGGGGGAGTATCTATATTCAAAGATACCTACATCTCCAGGTTAGTGGCACTGCACAAAGCATCGGAAACCATCCATGTGCAACTAACAGCGGGCAAAACTTTTAGTTATGTACTTACCATAACTTCAGATGTTTGGGATCCATCTCGCCTACATTCTGTACTGATGGGCTCGGAGCCGATCCTCGGCTCCGACTCGGCACGCTATGCTATAGAGCGAAGCCTCTTATTGGCTGAGCTATTCTCTATCCCAGGATGCACCACCACTAATCCCCCAGATCTTGTTTGTCCACATTCATGCACACACACATAACTGTTTATATAACATTGCCAGATGTTTCAAGATGAAACAATAGAATTCGGACCGTCCAATCTCTTCTGATCTCCAAGGCAGGGGGAAGGAGGGTGGGTTATTAGGAATGTAGGCGAGATGGATCCCAAACATCTAAAGTTATGATAAGTACATAACTAAAAGATGTTATGTGATCCTATCTCGCCTACATTCTGTACTGATGGGACAGCGTCCCTAGCACCTAATTCCTGGGTGGCTCACTGGAAAACACTCCTGGGCACTGTGGAACCAAATGAAGCTAGCCCCCGAGATGCCACATCCAATTTGTAGTGGGAAATGAAGGTGTGCGGGGAAGACCACGTAGCCGCAGCACAAATGTCACTAATGGCAAGCTTAGAATGGAATGCTATTGAAGTAGCCATAGCTCTTGTAGAGTGAGCTTTGACATAGGTTGTAAGCTCTTTATTAGAAGAGGAATAAGCCTGACTAATACAGTCCCTAATCCATTTGGCAATAGTGACCTTTGTGACGGCTTTGCCCAATTTATTATCCGAAAAGGACACAAACAATTGATCTGTTTTCCTTGTTTGTTGGGTCCTGTCTAAATAAAAACGCAATTGCCTGTGAACATACAATGTGTGGAAGATGTATTCTGCTTTGTTTGAGTACTTTGGAAAGAAAACTGGAAGTTCTAATGACTGTTGCAGGCAAAAACTGGAACAAACTTTAGGGACAAAGGATGGATTAGGCCTGAGGGATACTCCATCTTTGTGAAAAACCAGGTACGGTAGTTTTACAGATAGAGCTTGAAGCTCTGAAACCCTTCTGCAGAAGTAATCGCGACCAGAAAGGCAGTTTTCCAAGAAAGAAATTTCAAATCACATGTTGCTGCCGGTTCGAAGGGGGAGGAGGTTAAGGCACGTAATACCACATCGAGATCCCACGGAGGAGCAGGATGAGAAATCAGAGGTCGTAAAAGCGCAGGTCCTTTCATGAAGGTTTTACACAATCTGTTGCTCATTAAAGGTGGGTTTATAGATTCATGAAAACTGGAAATAGCTGCCAATTGGACCTTGATGGTAGAGACTGAAGAACCTTGATTGAATAGGGAAGTTAGAAATTTCAGGACTTCCAATACCGGAATAGTGATGGGATCCAGACCCCGGAGTTGAGCCCAAATAGCAAATCTCTTCCATTTGCTAGTATACAATTTCTTAGTGGTAGACTTGTGGGCCGATGATAAGATATGTATGACTTCCGGGTCTAAAGTATGATTCCTGACTATAGTCGGAAGAGGAGGAGCCAAGCTGTTAACTTCAAAGTGTGAAGGGACTGATGGAGTTGTCCCGACTGATGAATTAATAGGTCTGGGATCTGATCCAGGAACCATGGACCGTCCAGTGCATATTTCTGAAGATAGGGGAACCATACCTGACGAGGCCAGTAAGGGGCAACTAAAATCATTTTGCTCCCCAAGTGAGACGCCTTTTGGATCACTCTGGGAAGGAGGGGAACTGGAGGGAAGGCGTATAGCAAGCCAGTGGGCCAAGGATGGGCTAATGCGTCCATAGGACTCTCCCCCGGAGCTGGAGTGAGAGAGAAGAACTTTCTGCACTTCGCGTTCAGCGGGGTTGCGAAGAGGTCGCAACAAGGAGTTCCCCTTCTGCTGAAGATTTGAGTTGTCACTGAATCGTTCAGAGACCACTCATGAGGAGAGAGAATAGTTCTGCTTAGTCTGTCGGCTATCACGTTGGACTTGCCAGGGATATGAGTCGCTACCAGAAAACGTCTGGTCGCCACTGCCCATTCCCAAACTCTCATGGCCTCTCTGCAAAGGGGGTAGGATCTGGTCACTCCCTGCTTGTTCAGATACCAGACTACTGACATGTTGTCGGAGTGAATGGCAATTACGCCCTGAGGGAGGTAATCGTGGAGGGTTTGTAGAGACAGTAACACCGCCCTCATTTCTAAAATGTTGATATGAAGGAGACTCTCTTCTGAATGCCATTTGCCTTGGACTGACCTGCACAGGAAATGCCCCCCCACCCCATCTGGGAGGCGTCCGTCGTCAATGTGGCCACAGGAGGAGGTGGAACAAAGGGTCGTCCCTGATCCAGATTGGAGGGCACCAGCCACCAGCGAAGGTCCCGTTTGCAAGTTTCCGTGACCCGTATGAGGTGACAGAGGGAGATCCTGAAAGGACCACTGTGTCGATAGGAGCCACTGGAGAATTCTCATATGTAATCTTGCTAAGGGGACTAGGAGAACAGTGGCCGACATAGAACCTAATAGCTGCAGGACCATCCTGGCTGGAGCTTTGGATCTGAGAAGCAAGGCTCGGACTTGAGCCTGTATAGTCTGTATCCTTTCTGTAGGAAGATAGACCAGCATTTGGTTTGAGTCTATCTCTACTCCGATGAACTTTATGCGCTGAGATGGCAGCAACACAGACTTTGGCCAATTGAATGTAATTCCAAGGGAAGTGCCTAGTGATATGGTGGCTTGTAGGTTCTGCAATAGTAGACGCCTGGAGGTGGCAGTTAGGAGCCAGTCGTCCAGATACGGAAACACCTGGAATCCTAGACTCCTCAGGTGAGCAGTCACGACCGCCAAACATTTGGTGAACACCCTGGGGGCTGTGGTGAGACCAAAGGGCAGTGCACAGAACTGAAAATGACTGTCTCCCAGGCTGAAGCGCAAATGTCTCCTGGACACCTGATCTATCAGGATGTGATAATAGGTGTCCTTGAGATCTATGGAGCACATCCAAACACCTTTCTCCAGCAATGGGAGAATGGATTGTAAGGTGACCATTCGGAACTTGGACTTTTTGACTGATCGATTTAGGATGTTGAGATCCAGAATGGGCCTCAAGTCCCCGGTCTTTTTTGGCACTAAAAAGAACCTTGAGTAAGTCCCTAATCCGATCTGGTCTGCCGGGACCGGTTGGATGACTCCTTTTTGAAGCAGCTTTGAGATTTCTAATGCTGCGATTTCCCGTTGACTGGGTGGCGGGTCCGGGATTTTCTTGGATGGCGGTGGGGTGTGTGAAAAAGGAATGTTGTAACCTCCGGCGATGATTCGAAGCACCCATCGGTCCTGAATAATACCTTCCCAGGCTTTTAGGTGCCTCGAAAAACGACCCCCGACTGGCTCCGGAGCTGCACAGTCGGGCAATCCTTCAGGGATTGTGGAAGGCTGAAGAGCCACGAAAGGACTCGAGGTCTCCAGTGTTGCGGGGGCTCTGCCGCCTCTGGGACGGCGTCTTCCAGAAAAACTTCCCCCTCCTCTGCCTCTAGAAGGATGGGTCCTGCTGAGGATAAGACTTCTGGGATTTACGGAACCACATTTTCCCTCCTCTTTTAGCCTTGGGGTAAGGCCGAAAGGGAGTGGAAAATCGTGCCCCCACGGCAGTCAAGTCTTACCTTCTTGCTCTTGGCCGGGTCAATGTGTCCTTTACCTTGGGTTCAAACAAAGAGGACCCATCAAAGGGAGGCGTCGGCAAAGGAAGACTTAAAGGCTTCCTCAAAATGACACAGGCGGAGCCAGGCTTGCCTCCGTGAGCAACACCCACCCGCCCGCTCTACTGCCCTCGGCTGCATATGAAATGAACCTCATGGGCGAGTTTGATATCGATGACAGCGTAGCCAACTAAGAGCCAACCGTCTGGGCCAGCTGCTCAGGTAGGTTACCCAAGAGGGTATCTGAAAGCTCCTTGATCAGATCCCTCTGAAATCTAGTTAAGTGCGTTAAATAGTTCAGGGACCTTAAGGTAAAGGCCGCTGAACTGAGGGTGCGCTTCCCGTACCGATCCATGCTCCTAGACTCATTAGGAGGATGGACGGACGTCGAAGCCTCTGCTACATCTTGTTGGGTAGCAGATGCCACCACCAAGGCATCTACAGCCACACCTTTGGTCAAAAACTCCTTCTCTGGGGGTGCTGATAAGAACTTATTTGGGCGAGCAGGCACCGGTTCCACAGAGTCTGGATGTTCCCACACCCTTCGACAGATCAAATCTAGGAGCTCGTCGAAGGGCGGACACCCCCAGGAGGCGGAGGGCTGAGCCCCGAAGGCTTTGAGGAACACAGACTCGTCAGCGGAAGGGGGTTTGGAATGCCAGCCACCTCGTTGTTTGAGGGCTTCCAAGATGTCTGCAAAGGAGACATCATCTGAGGATGACTTAAGGGATCCCTCCGCATCATCAAGATGAGTGTCCGACGTGAGAGACTCATCGGGGGAGTAGACGTGCTTCCTCTTGCACAGTCTTTTCCTTGGGGGTTCCTCCGAAGAAGCTTCAGAGGGACCTCCAGGAGGGGGGGAACCCCCACTGAGGGGTGACCTCAGGCCCCGGGGCTCCGCTGTCTAGGGACAGGGGGACTACCAAAGACCCAGTCTCCATATGTGGGGAAGGTGCTGGTGAGACCGTGGAGGTAGCCAAAGAAGATTTGGCCAAAGCACTCCTCATGGCCCTGAAGGCCGGACCGCCAGAGTCCTGGGAAGGTCCAACCCCCGTGGCCACAACAGTAGACGGTACCCCCGCAGCCTATGCACCGAGAGGAAGGCTCGGAACCGAAAACATCGGTCCCGAAGCGTCCCCCCAGGGCCGACGGAGGTGGTCCGTGTACCGAACTCCGAGAGCCGGGGTTGGAGTAAGGGTTGGGGCCGACCTGAAAACCTCCATCGGCTCCACCAGCACCGGCTCCAACGGTGCCGAGGCTGTTGGAGAAGGAACAAGAACTACAGGGTGGGCCATCGGCTCCGAAGCCGAATGGGCTGAAGCCAAAACTAATTTCTGGAATACAGGAGACTGAAAGAGTCTTAGGAGCACCCTGTCGATGTCCAAATCCGACATCTTGGAAGATCGAGAGGAAACCGACCGGGTCCGAAGCGACTTCTCCATCGGCTCCGAAGGACTGGGGGACCGGCTCCGAATAGACTCTACCAGTATCGGTGCCGAGGGAGATTCCAAAACAATTTCCCTCGGTGCCGAGGAGGGCTTTGGCGCCGAAGGGGAAGAGTCTGAGCCAGCAACCCTTATCGGCTCCAAAATCAGTGGAGCCGATGAAGGTGACCCGCCTCTCGAAACTCCAGCCATCGGCTCCGAAACCAGAGGAGTCGAGACTGGAGGCATCGAGGCAGACCATTCCACTCTCGGCTCCGAAGTCCGTGGAGCCAATGGAGAAGCCTGCCTAGATTTCTTAGTGGTCGGTTCCGACGGGCTGGTCGGAGCCAACGCTTTCTTTTTCTTAGCTGGAGAGGAAGAGGATAAGGCCTCATCGAAGGAGGGTTTGATAAGTCCTTTCAAGATTAATTTATTCTTCCTCTCTTGGAGGACCCTAGAGGAAAAAGCGTGACACACGCTGCAAGACTCCTGTAGGTATTTGGTGCCTAAACAGTACACGCACGAGGAGTGATCATCTGTGATGGACATTTTATAATTGCACCTCGTGCACTTCTTGAATCCTGGGGGCCTATGCTCTTTAGATATTGTAGAATACACAGTATATCGGAGGAAAAAAACACAGAGGATATCAATTTAGTAAAGGATTTAAACACTAAAAAAACCCTTTTTTTTTTTTTTTTTTTTTTTTTTAAACTAGCTCAAAACAAGCACAAATACAATACACGAAAGAAATAAAGAGGGCCAAGAACCCTCTAACTTAAACAGGTACTTGACCTCTCCACAAAATAAGAAAATTCACTAAGGAAAAGGGGAAGGCCCCTCTAACTTAAACGGAAACCTTTCCCTGTTCAATCACACAAATTTACCACAAAAAAGTATTCAAATTACACTTATGCACAACGATAGCTGTTAAAACAGCTTTTGGGTAAGAATTAAGGAATTTCCTGACAGAAAAACTTTCAGAAAAAAGCACTTAGCTCAGCCAAGTTCGAGACCACGTCCTAGCTTGTAAGCGGCAAACGAGATCTGGGGGATTAGTGGTGGTGCATCCTGGGATAAAGAATAGCTCAGCCAGTAAGAGGCTTCGCTCTACAGCATAGCGTGCCGAGTCGGAGCCGAGGATCGGCTCCGAGCCCATCAGTACAGAATGTAGGCGAGATAGGATCACATAACATCTGCCTTTCAGTTTGTAGCCTTCTACAGAACACCCTCCCTATTACAAGAACCCCAACTTGACATTCCTGAGAACACTGGAGAATATGAAGGTCTCTCCAAACACTTTGTTATTGGGTGACTTCAACTACCCAAACTTTGACTGGGAAAACTACTCAAGCCCAAACACCCTCACTCAACGGTTCCTTGAATTTATAAACTCTAACGCAATGAAAAACTGGTCACCACTCCAAGAGGGAAAGTACAGTTTTCTACCTACCATAAATGTAGATGTTAGAGTGCTAATACAGCTGCAGTCATAACAGATGGGTTCTCCTGCCGTCAGGCGGGTCCTCGGTCGGCCAAATTCCAAAGTCTAGGTCCGGCATCAGTTGTCGTCGCTCCTTCCCTGACGTCAGTGCGACAGGGGTATAAAAGAATCAGCAGATGCCATTTTCTTCAGTTTTTCTTGCCCCAGATGTCAGGTGCCCCCAGAAGGAAGGCAATACATAAATTTATGTAATAATGCAATGCAGTATAATCAAAAAACAGTAGTTGCAAGCAAATACACCATAAATGAACACCCCAGTCAGGTTGTATGAGGAGGTGTTAGCCAATAGGCCTGTCCCAAGAGGGGAAGGAGGGAGGGAAACCTGGACTGCAGCTGTATTAGCACATCTACATTTATTGTAGGTACAAAACTGTACTATGTTCATCGTGCATACAGCTGCAGTCATAACAGATGGGTAGAATCCCAAAGCTAAAAAAAAGGAGTGGTAGGCACTAGGTGGAACTAGGAGGAGCCAGAATGCCCAGCAAGACTGCAGGGGCAAAGCCTGCTCTAGTTTTGGAGTATAATGGTAGGTGGTAGTGCTTGGAGAAGGTATGCACAGAACTCCAAGTGGCTGCTTCCAAAATATCTTTGGTAGGAACTCCTCAGAGGAAAGCTGCAGAGGTAGCTGTGGCCCTTGTGGAGTGAGATCTGATGCCTGCAGGTACAGTTTTACCATGAAAAGAGTAACAAAAGCGTATGCAGTAGGCTATCCATTTTGAGATTGTCTGTTTGGAAATTGGCTTCCCTTGAGCTCCTATAGCATAGGACACAGAGTTTTTCTGATTTTCTGAAAGGCTTTGTTCTCTCCAAATAACGCAGCTGTCTGTGGATGTCCAAGGAATGTAGTAGTCTCTCACCTTTGTTTTGACGATTAGGGTAAAAAGTAGGTAAGTGGATAGCCTGATTCAAAGCTACACTGGATACCACCTTTGGCATAAAGGATGGACTGGTTCGTAAAGAAACTCTGTCCTGATGAAAATGATGAAAGGCTGCACAGCCATGAGGGGGTGTATTTCCGATACCCTGCGAGCTAAGGTGATAGCTAGAAGGAAGTCTGTTTTCCAGGACAAATATTGCAAATCTGTTAAAGCAGCTGGCTCAAAAGGAGGCAAGGTCAGCTTTTCTAAAATTAAATTGAGGTCCCAAGCAGGTATTGGTTGTTTCGTTGGGGGTTTTATATTCTTAGCTCCTCTGACGAACTGTCTCAAGAGGGGGTGAGTGAATAAAGGAGGATCAGTGTTGTATTCTGCAGAAATGGCTGAGGCATAGATTTTGATGGAGGAGAATGAAAGTCCACTGCTTAGCAGCTCAGCTAGATAATGTAATGAGGTAAATTCAGTATTCCAGGATTCTGGCCATTTTTCTCATTCCAGGCACAAAACCGTTTCCATTTTGCGGAGTAAGCTTTTCTAGTAGAAGGCCTTCTGGCCTCCAAAATGACATTATGCACCTCCTTGGAGAGTAGGGTCTGTTGTGAAGTTAAAGGAATCTTCCATGCGGCCAGATTGAGTGTTTTCAGCTGACCGTGAGGAGTTTTGAAGCTGTGCAGAGTCAGATGAGGCATTAGAGGTAGCGTCCATGGTGGGGAATGCGTCAGGCTCCTCAGGAGTGGGTACCAGTGCTCTTGGCCAGTCTGGAGCAATGAGAATCATCTTTGGTCTGTCTGCTCTAGTTTTTAATAGAACTTTGGGCAGCAGAGGAAGGAGAACCCATCTGTTATGACTGCAGCTGTATGCACGATGAACATCATTATTGGACCTGGTCATCACCAACATGGGGACTCTATGTTCCACACCAGAAGTAAACCCCTCATTGGTAAGATCAGACCACAAACAAATTTCCCTGGACATCCATATCCCGTTCCCACCCCCAGCCAAGGAAATCACTGTAAAGAATTTCTCAAAAGCCAACTTTGCACTTCTCAAGACTGAGGTGGAATCCTTCAAAGCCCCTGGGCCAGAGGATAATACAGCCCAATCCGCAGAATCCTTTACAAATGCATTCTATGAGCACCTGCAGGAATGCATGGATCGTGCTATCCCAAATAAATCCAAGACTCACTCCTCCAAAAACAGGAGACCGGTCAGGTGGACCCCGGCCATAAATAAACTATACAACAGAAGGAGGAAGCTACTACATGACAGAGCAAAATCCCAAAAAGGATAGGTGTCTCTGATCGGTATTAGCAAGAAACTTCGATCCCTCATAAAATCATCAAAGGCCAGTTTCGAAAGAAAAATTGCCCTAGACACTAAAGAGAATCACAAGGCCTTCTTTAGTTATGTCAGGAACATGGGCGGAAACTCACAGATATGCTCTGAATTGTTGCATAACGGCACAAAATATACCGAACCTACAGACATAGCCAACATCCTGGCAGACAGATTCAGTGCAAACTTCTACCCCCCTTCCCCCCACAAAGGAGCAAATGCCTATCCCAACTGAATGTAACCTCCTTGACATCACAGATGCACAGGTGAAAGCTACCCTCTCCAAAGCAAAAAACACAGCATCTATGGGACCGGACAGTGG
>NW_025050257.1:0-13733 GCF_019279795.1 Protopterus annectens
GGGATAATTATGATCCATGCACTCGTGCAAAGTGCTTATAAAGTGCATTTGTGTAGGATTCGGCAGTCATACCTCCTGTTGTCCATCTGCATGCGGTGTCATAGCCAGTTTTGCCACTTCTGTCTTAAGAAGTGTGAAGTTGGCTTGGAGAAGTTTTTACAATGGTTTCCTAATTTATGAAGGGGTGAGGTGGGATGGCGATGCTCTAGGCTACAGTGATTAGCTTGTGGTTGGATCTGACCAATGAGGAATTGACCTCACGGTGGTGTGGAACATGCTGGTTTCAGCATGTTGTTGGTAATGACCAGGTCTAGGATATTGCTTTGCCCCTGGTGGATTGTGAATAAGTTGATCCAAGCAGTTGGAATTTTATGAATTCTGACGCTGAGCAAAACAGTTGGTACATGAGAAGTTTTCCCAGTTAATGGTGGGGTAGTTGAAATCACCCATTATTAGGGTGTTGGGTTGTACCCTAATACTTTCCCGTGTATCAAGAAATGAGGAGGGTGGACAGCTACCTTCCTAGTACAAGGCTCGCCACATGCTGGACAGATCCTTGTGCCATACACGATCACACATACTCTGCTGCCATACTATGCAACCCTGTCCAGCAAAGCTGCACATTTCATCTCTGTCAGACATGGTGTGATGACCGCATGGTAGATGTATCATTAACCATCTGGATCAGTTATGTGGCACTGATTCACCTGGCGGGCGGGGACATGGCACCTGTCGGATACAGCTACCGAAAACTGCACCCATCTCTATGCTCGCCACATGGCCCAGGGCGCCACACACTACTACATGACTTTGGCCGTACATGCTATAGTTGATAACCATCCCTGAGAAATACCATCCGCGAACCATTGTCCCATGTATGTGTATCACATGTGCAAGCACAAGCGATCGTGTGCAGGATGTTGAACTGCTAGCCACAGTGCCATGTAGATGTATATGGCAAAACACATGCATGTAAAGGTTTCCGTGCAACATGTCTGCATTGTCACAGGTCATGTCCGTTAAGGCAGTGTAATGTGTTGATATGTGACATATACACAGTAACCCTCAAGGTCAGCAGCATTAATGTGGACACATCCGGGCATGTGCTGATAGGTAAGAACACCCGCACAGGCAAACATACATGCTCACATCAAGACAGCATTCACATGGAGTATGAGCAATGTAATGATGTGTCACATATATATGGTGATAATATCCAATCCCCATCGGGTGTCACATGTGTGTGACACAAACATTTCAGTGGTGTCAGTGTCATGAAGATTTGCAAAGACAACTGTTCCTTGTGTACTAAATGCAATATTACATGTATATGCAGCTGTATCTCCTGTGCAACTCTGAGATATACTAAACCTGTCTCCATTAATGTCTCCCAGATATGCCTCGATCAAGACTGCCAGCTTATAGCCACTTGGAGGATGAGGCCCTCATACCTTACCTCCAAGATAACTATGAGGTATTGTTCAGCGATGTGCCACAGCACACCCAGCAGCGTGATGACCTGTGGCAGTAACTTCTCAGGAGGGTTAATGATGTTGGTGGCCATAACTGCACCTACCAGCAGGTGCGCAGCCATTGCACAGACCTGATCAAACATGCGACACATCGTGCAAATGCAATCGCCAGGGAACAAGGTACAACAGGTGGTGGGCCACCAACCCAGTCCCCATTCACACGTACCGAGGAGCTACTGGCCAACCTGGGAACACCATCAGAACAGCATCCACAAACCCTAGCTGCCATCGTGGAGGTGGGTGTCTCCCAACCACCAAGCCTGGAGTTGCCTGGTAAGTCACTACTGCACATATAACTATTATATCCCATTTAGTTGCATGTGTCACAGTACAATATGTAATGTAACATCATATGCAAGATATGTTTACACACATGTCACATACTATAGTATGCTACCCTGTGTATGCACACATGTGCATACTCCACAGTACGTCCTATTGTACTGGTGAATGTGTTAACACGCACATTGCACCCTGTAGCTGTCATACAGTCATGGATAATGATCATACTGCTGTGTCGCCCCTATATAGTTACCTCTGGTGTGCTGCAGAGACAGCAGTCTGTTGCAGGTGAGACAGTTATCAGTATCAGGCATGTTAATGCACAGATCTATTTGCCATGTGGCCAGTTAACACATGTGCATATAATGTATCATCCGGCCACGATATACAGGTCGAATCTTTAATCAATCACACTGGCTACCCATGTGCAATACATACAAACTAAATGAAACACCGACATGAAACCACAGAAACTGTCATTGCTAGATGTGTGGACAGCTGTGCATACAACGGTGGAGGTGTTGTTCAATGTAGGAATATGTACTATACATCAGAACAACACATGTGGGGTACGCAAACAGTACTACACAGTGTGCTGGAGTGTGGGCAGCCCACAGGATTCACCATTGTGGAATATGCCCCTCCAATGAGTGCACACATTGTGATGTGCCATCTGACATGTCCATGACATGTAATGGTCTGGCTGCAACATTGTCTCACTATCCCATAAAACATACCCCACATACCTAACATACAACCCTTTGTCTGCATAAGCCTGTGGACAGTGGAGTATCTGTCATCTATGGGTGTATGTCATATGGGACAACACAGACATGTGAGATAGATGGTCATCACAAACATTTGGCCAACACATGTTCACACATGGTCATGGAGGATGGCCAGAGACATGTAGCAACACACAGCAGATGTGATGTGTTTGTGTGTACACCCTGTTGTACTTTGGCTACACATGGTCCAAATATAGCCTTTGTTGAATGGTTATATAGCAAATGTGGAACACTGGACATCCTACAAGCCTATGCACAGCTTGTGGAGGCATCACTTAATTCGACCGCATAAGATGTGTTGAACATCATGACTGTGTCACAGCATGACAGTAGTCACCTGTACAGCATCCACATACATACAAAGACACCACATCAGGCCACAGATTCAGAACATTTCCCTTGCTGCTGTCGGACATCACTGTCAGCTGTGTACCTCGTGTGTGTGGTACACAAATGTCATGTGGGACATGGTGTATTGACATGTCTGCCATGTGTGGACATGGTTGCCAGGCAGCTAAGAAATGTTAGCAGTTGTGCAGGGGTGTCATCCGTATGTCCTTCGGTGACCTGTCACACATGACACATCATGGTTTAGTGTGTATACACCTCAGCGATGTGGGTCAAAATCCACAGTATTTATGTATTGTGTATGCATACAGTCATGGCTATGCACTGTGTGTGTAATCCACACTATATAGCCATAGAGACACCTCATGATTCCATGCAATGGCACTGTGTCTGTACTTCACACTGTATAGCAATATAGATGCCTCATAATACCCTTCAATGGTCATGCACATCTGCTAAAAGTGCATTCTGTCTGTAGGGCATACAGACAACACTGCAATGTGACACTATTACACCACTGCACGTGTCAGTATACCATTGTGTCAAACATGTATGCATGTCAATGCACACGTCAGCAGATTACATGTCATACTACATGTTAATGTCAAGGTCATATGCCTCACATCAGCCATGTGTACTGTTAACCTGTGCTGGTCCACATGGTGTAACACAGGGATGCATGCTTACTACCATGATTGTGTGAAATGCATGGCTTCTGCTATGACACATGCTTGCTGTTGTGTGTAACCCAGGGATGTATGATAACTACCACTATTAATGTCTGACCTGCATGCCGTCTGCTGTATCACATACATGTTGCATGCCTTCTGTCAAATCACATGCATTGTGTGTGTGTGTGTGTGTGTGTGTGTGTGTGTGTGCGTGTGTGTGTGTGTCAGTGTGTGTGTGTGTGTGTGTGTGTGTGTGTGTGTGTGTGTGTGTGTGCGTGCATGTGCGTGCGTCTGTGTGTGGGTCTCTATTGTAATGTAGAGTCTTTGTTTGCCTTCACAGGTGATGTAGGTGCGTTACCCTCCTGTGATCCATCTGATGTTAGTGCCCCCACAGACTCTAGCAGTGATGATGAACATATGCTTGAGGTACAGGCAGGGTTGTCAGGGGCTGAATCTGTGCCATTGGTTGCCATTCTACCTATATCCCCCTCTTCCCCGCATGCAGTTGTCATGCCACCACATACCCCATCACCAGTGGCCATAGAGGAAGGACAGTTAGCGTGTGTTAGCTTGGAACAGGAACATGTGGTGGCTAAGGAAGGTGTGTATTCACACCATGGTGTCAGTCAAATGACTGCAGATGTGCCACATAGGCATGTGGCCAGTGCTGCTCGTAGGAGGACCTCTGTCCGACATGTGCCTGCAGGACAGAGTGCAGCAGCTGGTGTCACCAGACGCATGTTTCATACTGTAATGGCAGCACAGGCACATGCTGAATGGCAGAAAAGAGAAGGGCAGAGGCTTCAGAGGGCTGCTATCCGTTCTTTAAACGACAACATCCAGGCATTGGCAAATGCTCAACAGCAGATTGCTGAAGTTTTGGACAGACGATTGGGTGACATGGTTGGAATCCTTGACCGTGGCATGACAATCCATGAGCATGAGCTCTGTGTGCTGGAACATCTGGTAGGAGTGAGGCGTAGGGCACGTGGATGTAGGCCAGCTACACCACCTGGTGCAGGTCTACGTGAACTAGCTACCTCACATGCCCACTCCCATAGTGCCGGTAGCAGCAGCAGTGCAGCTGGTGCTGTGCTGTCCACACCAGGCCACAGCAGGCCACGTGGACATGGCCCTGGGTGCTCCCAATGGGGACACAGTTCCAGTGGATATGTGTCATTGGGCAGTACCCAATCTGTACCTCTGCCTGGTAGTGCCAGTGCAACCCCTGGCAGGCACAGGTCACGTGGCCGTGGCTGGACACCATGAGCTGTAAATCCTGGGCTGTACAGTCTGGAGCTGTTAATAATACCCCTGTGTAGGCCGGACACATGGCAAAAATGTGGGCACACCTACATGCACACACCAGAAACATCTGTAGGGCACCGCAACACTCACATGCATAACAACCACACATGGCCAATTAGATCACAGCCCCTAACCCACACACATGATGTCATCCACTGTTGAGCCTAGGCCCCTGGCAAACATTATCACCCTGTGCATATGATGATGCTCAGCGCATCCCTGTCATCCACACCATCGGTGCAGGGACATGCTCATATGGTCTGATGCACAGGGTGAACAGAATAGGGAGATAAGAGTAAATTACAATTGTTGTGTACTGTTGTAACACACACAAACACACACACACACACACACACACACACACACACACACACACACACACACACACACACACACTTGATAGTGTTGAGGAGAGGACCCCTGCCTATGTGGTAATCACCATTACAGTACCGTGCACCCACATGACGAGACACAGAGAATGAACATGTACAGGTAGTCAGTAATGCCTAAGACCAACAGCATCAACAGGGTAGTAGATTGCATCACCTGGAGGGGTTAGGGGTCCTATCTGTTCACTATGGTAGCATACATCCTCACTCCATAGACCAGACAGCCATACATACATACACACACACACTGTGGAGTCCACAATTGAATTCACCTATGTCATGCACATACAGATAGCTAACATGTGTGTGATACACACACCACCCCTGCCTATGTCTTGCTTTCTACACTGCGGTATGTACAGATCTCTACAACAGTGTACAGGAGTGTGTAACAATTGGGATGTATTCCCCACCATATGTGGCATATATGGACACACAAGCAAACACACATGGCAGTACTGTCAATCAAATACCTGCTATCTTATGATACGTATGACAGACATGCAGCAGTATTGCCCACATTACAATGTGTACCGATGCTACCTTCAGCAACTGTGCTGCTATATGCACACGGGAGGTCTTAATTGTTACAGGTGTCAAGTGATTTACAGTCAGTGACAGCTTGATCGTTGTGTAGGTTGTATGTCTTCACCTTCACTTAACAGAAACATAGCTTAGTGTTTGCACATGTTATGGTAGGATGGCTTGTGACACACCTGTGAGCTCCCTTCAGCAAACGTCCATCTGCAAAGTTGGCCCACCACTTTATGTACACACATCCATCCATACCTGATGTACATCTTACCGTACTGTCAGTATTTCACCATATGCAGGTGTCAGTGATGGGGCTGCATTGCAACTGCATGTTGTAGTAAGACACAGATGAACTGCAAACATCAGCTACTGCACACGCATGGTAACTGAATGCATATCACTACATGTACATGTGTGTAGGTCCTACATTCCTGTCATTTAGCCATGTTTGTAGGCATTGCAATTGGTGGACATGTGTGATGGCAAACATGACACATGGACTGTTGTATGATATGATAGTTGTCTTGGGTAACCAGTACAGAGGGAATGTTAACTCAGTCAACATTGCTATCACACCTTATGTACTGTTAGCATTCAACAGCCATGGACCTACCTTCCATGTGCATGCGTGTAATTGCTATAGCCACTTGTCTGCACAAAGGACAGCACAGCTATGCTATGTACATATGTGTTGTGTGTGTGTGGGGCATGTACATATCCATGGCAGGTACATGTATGTCATATCCAAACATGAGTGTGTTTACTGGTGTACAGCAACAGTTATCTATTACAGCTGTATATGACCCAGGGCTCCTGTTATGTGTACAGCTGACCTGGTTATGAACAGTGGTATAATTGCATTGCATAACTCATGATGGAACTGTGTCAGTACATGGGTAGTCTGTACAGTTGCTGTAGAGCTAGGTACAGTCCACTGGTCATGAGTAGTAACATGGTGTTTTACTAATGTATGTTCTGCCACATGTATGGATGTGTGTTGCTGGTCCAAGGACATGGTTATGTCTGAGGGCTACATCCTAGAATGCGGCTTTGGACACTGTGATCTGCACCTGACACATCTGTGATGGCTTTTGAGAGTGTACTGGTCAGTACATGTGAGTGGCCTTCATGTACGTGGGGACACTACCACCTGGAGCGGTCCATAACAGTGTTATGGCCCACATGTCTGTATGTAAGGTACATGGTGGTAGTGCTACTGTGCACAACTGAGCCTTATGCCAGGTGTTCCTCACTGCACAGATGTCAGTATTCCCCATTGTTGGATCTAGATTGGCAGCTGTGATTACGAAGGCTACACATCTAGCACTGTTTAGCATACACATACAATGCAGTTGTCCTCTAGGTGTCAGGGTGTTTACCTGGACTTAGGACATTCATCTATGAATGGTACTATATGGGCGAAGTAGCCACTCCTGGCAGGACATCACCACGGGTGGTATTAGTGTGCCAGGTTTAGATTGGTACAGCTAAGGTGATGGACAGCAGCAGACGTTGTGTAGAAGACCGGTGTCAGACATATGTAGTGCAGTGTTAATGCTAAGAATGACGACAATCGACACACTGTGCCCTTCCGTGTTTAGAATCAGAGTGCATACAAGACAGCCCTAAGCTACTAAGTGTGTGAGCATGCCCATTACGCCGTTGTGTAGATGGACACAGTGCATTCCAAACGGAAGTGTGCTACTAAGTGTGTGAGCATGCCCAGTGACACCTTGTGTCGATTATGTGCCTCTATGTGTATGGGCATGACCACTGTAATCCTGTATAGCGATAGTGGTCATCCAGGCAACAGATGGTCATACCCCACTTCAGGATGGATTCCTACATTGAACACACTGGTTCACAGGTATGTACACCGTACCTGCCAGCATCCATGTCGATGTCCGCATTCCTAGAAGGTCATATTGACTGTCTTGAAAGGTGTAGTGTATGTGGCGCTTCTCGTATCTATGTAGTATTGTAATAGTGGTCCGTAGATAGGCAGTAGTCCTGCTCACACCACTGGCGTGTGTTTGTCTCCATCTGCCGTGGGACAGTAATATGCTTTTAGACTGCTCACACTCCATACAATCCCTATTGGCATCTGTTCCATTGTTGATGATGTCACCCACCTAGAAGTATGCCTCTGGGAGTGCTGTGATCCAGTAATCTTGGTAGCATGTTCTGTAACTACGTAATGATGTAGTGTGATAAGGTAGTTAGGTCTATGTTCTAATCCCAGCTCTGCCAATTGTGTGTGTATGTGTGTGTGTGTGTTTCCATCTGCCTGGGGACAGAGTAATGCTTTTAGACTGCTCACTCTCCATAAAATCCCTATCGGCATCTTTAACATTGCTGATTATGTCACCCACCTAGAAGCATGCCTCTGGGAGTGCTGTGATCCAGTAATCTCGGTAGCATGTTCTGTATCTGCATAATGCTGTAGTGTGATAAGGTAGTTAGGTCTATGTTCTAATCCCAGCCCTGCCAATTGTGTGTATGTGTGTGTGTGTTTCCATCTGCCTGGGGACAGAGTAATGCTTTTAGACTGCTCACTTTCCATACAATCCCTATCGGTGTCTTTTCCATTGCTGATGATGTCACCCACCTAGAAGTATGCCTCTGGGAGTGCTGTGATCGAGTAATCTCGGTAGCACGTTCTGTAACTGCGTAATGCTGTAGTGTGATAGAATAGACAGGTAGGTGTTCTATTCCAAGGCATGACAGGTGTGTGTATTTGGCAGTCATATCCTATGTGTTGGTAACTGTGAGTGGCTAGCTCCAGGATGTGTTGAGCGTGTTTTGTTGTTTTCTTATATAGTGTCTACAAATGTCACAATCACCCAAGAAACTGGGTTGGCAAGACATACACATACATTCATCAGTAGGTCTGGTGAGTAAATGTCAGCAGCCCTACTCTTACCCTTAATACAGTCTGACCCGTGTGACGCAACGAAACACACTTGCCTTGATAGTAACACCAGTACATAATGCAGGTGGCACATGTGGTTTCCTTTTCATTCTTGTCTAATGCTTTGGTGTCATGTGGTCCGCTGTTGGGATATATATTCTATATCTACGTATGTGTGTGTGTGTGTGTATATATATATATATATATATATATATATATATATATATATATATATATATATATATATATATATATATATGTGTGTGTGTGGACATTAGCACACATAAATCTACATGATGGAATACATGTCCTATACTATTGAATGCCTGTGCTGGATGATTTGTATGTGATCACCTCGGATGTATGTATATCTGCCATGGCTTAGTGGTAAAGCACATCATCTGTGGTGTGCAGGGTGCCGGGTTCTAGTTGTGTAGAAACCGGTTATTTTGTTGCTGGGAAGAACAAAGGACATCGAATACAGTGATAGTAAGGCAACTTTAACCAGTTGTGTGTGGATCTGCGCGACAGTAAGCAGTGGTTATTATTTTGGAGGCTCAGTATGGGTCATATAACTATGCATTAGAAGACAATACTATGTAAATGAGGTTGAAAATAGTGAATCCCGTTTATACTCAGGGTGTGATGCAGATCCCAAGAGTGTATGTGTATAGATAGCCGGGTGCAGGACTCGAATATAGGTTAAAGCATTGGGGGGGTGTCAGGCATACTGTACGTACATAGCAATCCCTGTGCCTCGGGATTGCTCCTGCCTTAGCATGCCTAAGCTAGGGGTATGTCTATACCTGCCTAGTGAAATTGGGCGGGACAACAGCATTAGTGGAGTAGTCAAGGTGAACAAGCTGCGCAAACAGGTGATAATTAGAACAATCAGCAGATTACATGCCCAGCCCAGCCCAGAACACTACGGTAAAGTGAGCAAGCATCATACACACGGGTTTCTTCCACACTCTACACCACCAGTGTATACATGCGGGGACATTTCTCGAAACAATCCAACCAAATGAGAAGGGCTGCAGCAGGCAACATAGACCAACATGTGCAGGAGGCTGAGGGTGGTGAGGATGTGAATGCTGCTGAACAACCCTCAGTAAGGAGACAGAGAAGACTTTACAGACCAAGGGTAACCTACCAGGGGCTACATGAACTGGAGATAATGGAGCGCTATGGGGTGGACAGAGACCTCCTACAGCAGATTGTTGAGCTGTGCCAGCCACACCTGACACATCGAACAGGCCGAGGGAAACCCATCCCAGTGGATGCCAAGGTATGTGTAGGCCTAAGTATACAAGCCACAGGTACCTCCCAAAGCACAACTGGGGATATCATGGGGATCTCACAGGCATCTGCATCCAGAGCAATGCACCAGTTCCTAGATGCCATGTCACCATATGCCAGTGAGCACGTACATGTCCTCAACACACGTGAGGTGTTGGCCAACAATATGCATCTCTTCCACCAAATGGCAGACTGCCCTGGGGTACTGGGTGCTATAGCCTGCACGCACGTATGCATCAAAGCACCACCCAGTGAGCGGGATAGGGCCTACATTAACCGCAGGGGCATCCCCTCCATCAACTGCTAGGTCGTATGCGATGGCCAGGGCATTATACTGAATGTGTGTGCTGGCTGCCCTGGAAGCTATGATGATTCTGATATATGGCATCTGACGCAGCTGTACAACACCTTCGCCAATATGAACATCCCCTTCAGTCACCTAGTGGGGGATGCTGGGTAACCACTGGAGCCGTGACTGATGACACCCATCAGCAATGCACACACACCTGAACAACTACGCCATAATGAGAACACACACAGGCAAGACATATAATTGAGCATGTGTTTGGGATGCTCAGGTCACGGTTCCAGTGTCTGGACACATCCAGTGGAGCCTTGCAGTATTCACCAGCTACATGCACCCAAATTGTTATGGTATGTACTATGCTACACAATATGATCCTGTGGAAACAGTTGCAGCAGGAACAGCATGAGGCAGGGCCACACAGCCCCCCACCAATGCCAAGGCCTGTACAGGCACAGTGTGACTCGAAGGAGGAACTACCTGAGCTGGACCCAGTAGGCGAAAGGAGGCCTGCACAGTATGACCTGCCTTTGGCAAAGAGGCAACGCATGGCATATGCACCAACACAGTAGGTACCCAGGGAATTTCACCCCCTCTGACTCACATAGACAGTAAAAGGGATGCCAAACATGACACTACCTGTGCTCAGCCATGTATAGGAAGTGCACTGCGTGCATCCGACATAGGCAGCCCTCCAGCACCAACCTCAGGTCTGGCACACCCTCAAGGTAAGTCATTCAACCTACCAATTGGCAGTTGTATTAGAATGTGTTTTTACCTGTAGCTATAGTATGGATGTGAGCATACAAGGGAATTTGGTGGTCAAAGGTTGGGAGGGTGGCCTAATGGTAAGGTGTTTGCCTTACAAACACAAGGTACAGGGTTTGAGTCTCACAAGGGATAATTGGCTAGGCTTAAAATGGCTCACAAGGGCAGTTAGCTTAGTACTAATCTATGAACCTAGGGTTGGGAGGGTGGCCTAATGGTTAAGGTGTTTGCCTTACAAACACAAGATACAGGGTTTGAATCTCACAGGGGATAAACTGGCTAGGCTTAAAATGGCTCGCAAGAGCAGTTAGCCTGGTACTAACCTATGAACCTATGAACCTATGTTTGGGCAGCAGACAGTACACGTCTATAGTGGCACCATAACATCTGTAGCACATACTGGGGTCACAATAGTAGCCAATAGTACACAGGGTGTCCTAACCTACTGCAGGTTATGGGCTGAACATCATGTGTGTCCATACAGCCCACACAAGTCTCAAACAGCTGGACAGGTGTAGACCAATACAGACAAATGCTATACAATGGCCTCTGGATATGCCCAATGGATGACCCTAACACCCACAGACACACACACAGACTACAGCAGGCCAGGCAGTTGGATGTAGGTTGTGAAGGCTAGGACGTCTGAAACCACTATGCTGGCAATTAATGCTAGGATCTGAAGTACACTGGTATGCCTCTAGCCAGCACATTAGGTATGTCCACACACTGAAATGGAGTACCTGGCATACCAGTACAGTAGTATCAAAAGTATACAACTGTCAGCTGTGCCTTCCTTCCAACGTAGACATGTAAAAGTCATGTGCACCACCCCCGGTGCTGTGTAGGGATGTGAATACAGTTGGATGTCCCCCCACGCTGTGCAGAAATGTAGCAACAGTCAATGCCACATGACCAATGGATACCCTGCAGACACAGCATGCCACCTATCAGTAAACAACGCAAGGGCCGGCACCACAGTACTGACTACCCGGACATGTGACACATGCGATCCAGTTGACAATACTGGGCATGCTCAAACACATGAAGGTATGATGGTAATGTCAGTCGACAACATGCGTAACGGTCATACTGGGCATGCTCACACACTTAAACACAAGACGGCCAGGCCTGCAAACACCAGTGATCCGGACATATCTGCCAGTACATTGCTATACTGTTGGATGACTGTACTGTATGGTATGTGTGTGGTACCGTCTATTGTCTGTATATATGCCATGGTGTATTGGTAATTCAGATCAGCTGTGTGCACAGGGTGTTGCTACCAACACTTGCAAAGGGCAGTTCTTTGTTTGCGGCCAGAACAAGGCCTTTGGATACGGAGTGGGTAAGGCACATTGCAGCTGTTGGGAGTGGTTGTGCATGGGTTTGCGCAGTGTTAAGCACTGCTGGCCTCTGGTTACAGCTCCTTATACTTGTTTAGACTCCACATTTCTTTAAAAGTGCAATACTTGCATACTGGTAGACAAACAGGCTTAAACCTGCTCGCTCCCTCACTTGCAAGTGCACCAACATTGGTGCTTGTATTTGTCACTCACACTGGGTGGGCGTGATCCCTTGTGATGCCTACTACATCGGACTACATGATTACAGTATCGGGTATGGCTGACCATTATGTGACAGCAGGCATTTGACTGTACGGAATCGGCTGCCTGTCCAGTGACATAATCATATTATATGCGTGTTTCTCATACAATCTGCTCCCATCTGGCTGATACATGGGAACTGATACTCTGCAATGCAGACAAGTAAATGTGTTTTGTGAAACATCTTTCTGCTGGGTAATGCTACCGCATACCTATTGTAGGTTTTCCACCTTTTAAATTGTGAGACTTTAGGATTAACACCTTTCCCACTTTGCATGGGACAGTCCCTCATTAGGCATATGTGTCATGTGAGAATAATCTAGGCATAGCAAATGTCCTGATTACAGGACAATATTATATTCTACATTTCTCTAATAGTTGCATGTAATGGTTATTGTATAAATGACACTTCGATATGTTATGTGAAGTAGCATAAGCAAACTTGGGACTGCTGCTAGACTAAGCTTTGATTTGTGCTAATATGTATATTTCTGTACTATGCACGGCTGTAGGTATGTTCTGACCTGGTACATCTGACATTTCTATGGAGCAGGTTCCACTTTGGCCATTTGGAAAGGTGGCAGCCTTGTAGGACCTATATGTAGAGATGTCAGATTTGGCAAGGGTGCAAGCACATACCCACAGCCAGTAAGAAAAATTGACTACTTCACGGTTTGCATAAGTTAAGGTTATTTTTTGTAGCATTATAGTTGCTAATACTGTTTCCTATAACATCAAGGTGTTTCAGATACAACAAAAATAATTTTTATGCAACCACTGGCGCAGACAACATATGGACTCTTTTCCCGAAATCACAGGCCATGTGCCATAACATTCATTTTGCAGGACACAACTGCCCAGGAAGTGGAGTGTCCCTCACACAAAGCTAACAGGTGGTAACCCCAAACTATTATGCTGCTATCATCTACCTAAGGTGGGTGGCAGAGTCATGTATTCTTTCCCATCACTAGCAGACCTCACATACGGGAAAT
>NW_025050258.1:0-14058 GCF_019279795.1 Protopterus annectens
TGATCAAGTTAAAAAAGACCAAAGAAACACAACTAAAACTATAAGAATTTAAATGAATATATACATAAAATATATTCATTACTATATACATCAAGAGCTGTTTGTTTAATGTTTTATAAACTCTGTGCTTGCAAAAAAAAAAAAACATTTTATTTTCACACTCTCATTCAGACCAGGAAATTTATCAGTGTTAAGCCTGTTCTACCATACAGCCTTTCTCCACTCTAATAGTACTTTGTAGTTGCCAGAGAAGTCATTCATTTCAATAGAGTCCAGCACAAAACATTGAAATTGCTTAAAGTTATTACACTCTTTTCTAATCAATAGTGAATGTTCATAAAGTCTGCATGCCATCTTCCTTGTAGTTTTACCAACATAGAAGGAGGTACATGAATCACATAAGCCTAAATAGACTATCCCCGGGATTCATGAAGCTCGGCGCAAGGCCAGCGTTAGGCTTGCGCTGACCGTGCTGGATGTAGATGGTGCAGTAGCACCATATGCATATTAATGAAGGCGTGCTGCCGCCACAGCCACGTGCATAGGAAACGAGCGCGAGTGCATGGGCGGTCGGGCGCTGCACGGAGGCGTGGAAATGTCGGCTGTTGACGTGCAACCTAAAATGCTTGAATATTACAATCTGCCTACAATAGTAATCACACCTGTCAGTGTCCATGGATACTGAAACGTATGCAAAGCATGCAAGACAGTTCTTGTGAACACAAAATTAAGAAGCAAACACAAATGCACGTTAGCGAATATCGAGTCTCCATCTCTCGAATAAATGACATTTAAAACCATGTGCCCGTATTCTAACGCAGTGTAGATAGTTATACCAAGTGGAAGTGAAACGCATCATGTTAGCGTGCCGCCAATAGCTATGTCTAGCACAATGGTCAGGGTTACCACCTGTCCCACATTGTGAGGGATAGTACACAGCTGGGCAGTTGTGTCCATATCAAAACCATTATAAATGTAAAATATCCTGTGACCGTATGACATAATTATGTCCCACATCGCATGTAATAGTCACATACAATAGTTATTTCCATATGTAACATACCACATGTTACAAGAAATAGAATAAGCAAGTAAACGAAACAGAAGGAGCATATAAACTGCTACAACAATAAGCTAACATGTAGGCATAAAACAAAAGTATTATCCATAGTACTGACTGTGGGTATGTGTTGTCCTCTAGAATCTGATTTGTGTCCGGAATATATCCCATCCTGGCCATATGAAAAGGTGGCAACCCTACCAATGGTCAGAGCATTCGGCCAAAATCCGCCCATATGTGGTCCAAGCCATTCTTGTCAGGATGTGTCAAAGTTGAACGGGTATTACCCGGGTGTACTTACCATGTCATGAAAGATAAGTATTTGTGTGTACCTATGTGCATGATGTACAGCATGTGGAAGGTGAAAATGCCAGGGTAGTCCTCACAACCATACAGGTACCTGACATATGTAGTGTATGCAATGTGTTCCCTTGACCATGCCATGGGACATCAACCAAAGAAGGGATGGATGGAGTGTCAGGAATATGTGTGTGGGGGGATGGGTAATGGTATAATCCACAAAGGCGAGACTGTGTTGGATGCACAATAGGTGAACTGGAGGTGTGTGAGGGAGCAGCGGGTGAATCAGAATGAAACACAAAGAACAAGCATGCACATCCGCAATACAACCTGACAGGCCATACTGTAGAACACAATCACACGAACATATGAATATTAAAATGTGCGATACACATGTACAGAAACATCACCAGCACATACCCACAGAATGGTCTGGATGGAACTGGGCCATCCAAATGCAACACACCTGGATGCATAAGTGAATACCCATCATCCCCTCTACAGCACACAACCTGCCCCCATTCCTGAACATCCACCAAATCCAGCCAAACTCGGGCTACTAGCTTGGCGCAGCCATATCTACACACAGTGACCACTACTCATATGTAGCAGGCAGTGTCACCCTAAGCAGTGTCAGGATTGCAAACTATGTATCCCTTGCATGTAAAACCCTAAAACATTTTCATAAATCCAAAAGAATGGACGGTCATTGTCTTGTTCAATTTTTGGATATCCCTCATGGGATAAGTATCCTGTGTAAACATCAGACTTGGCATCACAACATGATGTCCAGTCCTATAGACATCTGGACACAAGTTGTATGTGCAGTAGTGGTTCACGAGACTGTTCAGCCTCTAGACAGTCATGCAAAACCTACTACCCAGGATCAAACACCTGCCCGTGACGCACGTCTCCCCACATGAATTATCGAGAGAATATATTGTACACAATCGCATAGTGGCACTTGGAAATAGGGTGATTAAGGTGCTGACGTAAACAGGGTACCTCCTGACCCACTGTGTGAGGGACAGTCACTGTTTGGGTAGGTGTGTCCTGACCAAGAATGATACAATGACAAATGTCCTGTGATTGTAGGAAATAACTATGTACCATACTTCATGTAACAGTTGCCTAAAACAGTTATTTCTGGATGTAAAATACATAAATCATACAAGAAACAGAATAAGCAGCTAAAGTGCTACAGGAATAGGCTCTCATCTAGGAAAATAATGAATGTTCTAAACCCTGTACTGACCATGGGTATGTGTTGGCCTAAACAATCTGAATTGTGTCCAGAATACATCCCATCCTGTACATATGAAAATGTGGCAACCCTACCAATGGTCAGAGCATTCACACAATAACTGGCCAGCCTCTTAATCACTCACAAAACCAGTGACCTTTGAGGAAAGATGTTGAATGACACTTGAATGACTAATGACAACAATTAAGAGTAATAGTTATTAATAGTTAATTAATTAATTAATAGTTATTAATTAATAGTTAATAATAATTAACTGCAGAAAATAAGTATTAATACATATGGCTCTGAATCTGTCAACACGTTTCAAGTTAATAGTACTAATATTGTAGAAGTGTCCGTGATTGTCCCTGATTTGTCATTGCCTTGTCCCTGTCACTGTTGAAATTAGTCCCTGAATATTACAGAGGTCCGTACACATATGTACACCAACCAACTGTCACATTTGTTGACTGTACTATTGCATACCTGTAGTGAAGTCATAAGTGGTATCCAGAATAATATTCATCGTATATATGAATGAATGAAATAGTCAAATGTGAAGGGAAACACCAGTGGAAACACAACCCACCATGTGTTATGTAGTGGAACTACCCCCCACTCTATATTGTGTAGTGCCAACATAATAATCAGATCAGAGGTGCCCAAACCTCTGCGTCTGTAAACACAGGTAGAATGTTAAAACTGGGACCAACTCTGTCCATGTGCTACATCTGACATTTGAACAGGTACAGGTCAGTTCTGGTCACCAGTTGGACAAGCCTAAACCCGAATCACCACATGAACACCCTGACAATCAAACGTACATATGTGCCAGGACTATAAGCTTTGGAGTTCTGAATATCCTTGGAGTGAGTAAACATGCAACACGGGTCCAGAGCAGTAGGGAATAGGGAATGTCGCATGTGTAGTACTGCGGTTTTCCCAGCAGGAGAATTGATGCCTGCTGTGTAAGTGAAGTGGTGAGGGATATGTTAGGGTAGCTATGAACCATGGGTATACATATAAATGAAGCAGAACACCAACAGTGTAGTGGTTAGAGCATCCACCTAACGTAAAGGCATTCCCGGTTCAAGTACGACTATAGCACATATCATCTTCTTGTGTAATGAATGCCTCTGTGCTGTAAAACCAACATTTAAACATGTAAAGGTGAACGTGTGTTTCGCATGAGGCTGTTAACCGGATTCCATCAATCAAAGTGGTACTGTCATAATGAATAAGGCACATGTAAGCACAAAGAAGTGGCAGTAAACATATGTAACTCACAATAAGGATATGCAAGTGCACCTGCATGGCTGTAAGCAGCTCCCAGCATAGCAAATGTATGTTGTTTTGTACAGATGTAACTTAAATATATATATATATATATATATATATATATATATATATATATATATATATATATATATATATATATATATATATATGTATATATATATATATATATAGTGAGAGAGATATGTGTGTATAGATATATATCCACAGACATAAAATAAAGAAATATATGAAAAAAAAAAAAAATATATATATATATATCTATATATATATATATATATATATATATATATATATATATGTAGAATGAATGCCGAAAGAAGAAAGCATACACAAGGGTTGTGAAGGGAATCTAGAGCAACTAAGGTACTATATATTGCTTGAAGCGTATGTCAGATAAAGCTGCACAAGAGTGAGTAGAGCACCGCTACTCACACCAGAGGCAGGATTATACGAGTGGCCATAATATCGTCGAACTGCTATGTCAACATTACACACAGACGGAATGTAGTTCATGTTGTGACCACCTACACTTGTAACCTGCAAATGTTCATAATCCATAACACCAGGAAAGGCACATATGTGCAAATATAAATGGCGGGAGACCCTGTGAATACACGAGGCGGTACAAAATGTGTGCAGGGTCCCTAATGCTCTGGAGAGGGCAATGTGTAAAGGTGTGTCATGGCTGCGATATCTGGTGGATAATGGCTGTTATGCATGGAAACCCAACACAGGTGGGCTGGAGAAACTATGGCTATGCGATTATGGAAACAGTTGTGTCAGGTTTGGTTGCGCCAGTTGCAATGGAGTGGCCTGTGTAGGTCAGCTAGTACATAAGTGCGATTCCCAGCTAGAGCGTTTTCTGTGTGGAGACATGTGTGAATGGGCATACCTTTGTTGAAGGTTGTGCGTCAGGGCTGGCAACTCGGCATGTTAAACCTATCAGTCAATCATTAGTGGACCGGAGTTCCACTGTGGTGACCCCTAACCGGGAAAAGCCGAAAGACACAACAACATGCAGACATCAATATGTTGACGTACATTCTCTGAAACACATGCACTCCATTTATTGACATAAATAATATGAATGTGCACAGAAACAAATACAGTAGCAGGAATAATAGGCTGTGCAGATGAGGAATAGGTCAAACAACACTGTATCACATCACACTTATCAGCGGTACCCCATACATGAACAAAGTGCGACATCTGTCCACTGTATAATGTGCTGTATACCGATTACAAGTTAACCGGAGTGAAGTGTCGGTGTCATAATGACTAAGGCAATAGTATGCTGTTGAAGCAGAGATAAAACCCAATACGCATGTGTAAGTGTGTTTGCCCGGGAAATGTATTGGTAAACGGACACACAGATGTGTGTATATATATATATATATATATATAGATATATATATATATATATATATATATATATATATATATATATATATATATATAGATATATATATATATTTACACACACACACATATACAAATATATATATATATATATATATATATATATATATATATATATATATATATATATATACACACACACATACAACATTTATTGATATATACACATATACACACAAAAAACATATATATGTCATTGTAGATAACTAGGTTACTTTACAGTAATTACGGGTAACATATGTTCAGACCGGGCATATGTTACTGGGAGGTCCAATAAACAAACGTTTACCTCCCACACCGCCTAGCTAGGCCGGACAGACATACATACAGGCAATAAAGATAAATACACTGCTGCTTTCCAAACCACCGGCAGGAAAGTCCCAGTGGGAGAGATCTGCAAGGTCTACACTTTAAACATGGATAACGGGGTCCCTTGCGGGACACCAAAAATTCACTTTACGTGTGAACCCTTGGTTATCGATGCGAGCAGGATGTAGCTGTAGATGAAACAGTAGGTTGTGCAAGTGTAATAACACATGGGTTGACAAAACGTACGACATGTGTCCCGAGATGAGGAGAGTGGGTAATGTGTAGGGGTGTGTTCATACCCCAGCTGTGCTCACAGTAAGTATTTGTCATAAGTGCTGTAGAGGGGTGTCAGGTGGGTGAATCATGGGTATGCAATAATGGGCCTAAGTGTGCACATGTTGGTTGACAGAGACGTAGTAGGCCTGCCCAGTGGAAGTAATTAATATTCCTATGTGGGCATAGCAGACACCTATACCTCCCAAACCTGAAAAGCACATCTACTGGATAGTCCGTAAACCATTGGGGGAACACATAGGGACTATATCAGTGCCTTGTACCTGATTATCATGGACGTCCGTGATTATTAATCAGAATGTAACACAGTCCTAACTAAACACTTCCAGAACTAGTGATATTAGGTGGGCAGGTGGCGGAATACAGGTAATGACTAATGACAACATGTATGAGTCATAAACAGCATGTACCTCGACAAATGTGAATGAATACATATGCCCTGTGACTGTCAATGTGTCAGGTTAATAGAACCAATCATCTAAATGTGTCCCTCAGGGTGTTATGCAGTGTCCCTGATATGGTGTTCTTTCTCCCCCATTGGTATGTGAGGTCTGCTAGTGACGGAAAGCACATATTCTGCCAACCATCTTAGGTAGATGATAGCATAATAGTTTGGGATTACCACCTGTTTGCCTTTGTGAGGGACACTCCACTCTGGGCAGTTGTGTCTTGCAAAATGAATGTTACGGCACATGGCCTGTGATTTCGTGAAAAGAGTTCATATATTGTGTGTAGTGGTGTCATAAAATGATTTTGTTGTATCAGAAGCAGCTACATGTTATAGCAAACAGTATTAGCAACTATAATGCTACAAGAATAACCTTAATGTATGCAAACCGGTGAAGTAGTCAGTTTACTACTGGCTGTGGGCATGTCTTGCCTTGCCAAATGTGACAGCTCTACATATAGGTCCTATAGGGCTGCAACCTTTCCAAATGGCCAAAGTGGGACCTTCTCTGTAGAAATGTCAGATGTACCAGGTCAGAACATACCTACAGCCATGCATAGTATAGAAATCTACATATTAGCACAAATCAAAGTTAAGTCTAGCAGCAGTCAAGTTGCTTATGCTACTTCACATAACATATCGATGTGTCATGTATACAATAACCGTTACATGCAACTATTACAGACACGTAGCATATAATAATGTCCTCTAATCATGACATTTGCTATGGCTAGAGTATTCTCGCATGACACATATGCCTAATGAGGGACTGTCCAATGCAATGTGTGAAAGGTGTTACTCCTAGAGTCTCACGTTGGCCAATCTAAAAGATGGAAAACCTACAATAGGTATGCGGTAGCATGACCTGGCAGAGAGATGCGTTTCCCAAAAAACATTTACATGTCAGCATTGCAGAGTATCGGTTCCCATGTATCAGCCAGATGGGAGCAGATTGTATGAGGAACACACATATAATATGATTATGTCACTGGACAGGCCACCGATTCCGTACAGTCAAATGCCTGCCATCGCCTAATGGTTAGCCATACCCGATACTGTAATCATGTAGTCCGAAGTAATAGGCATCACAAGGGATTGCGCCCACCCAGCGTGAGTGACAAATGTAAGCAAAAATGTCGGTGCACGTGCAAGTCAGTGACCGAGCAGGTGTAAGCGTGTTTGTCTACCAGTATGCGAGTATTGCACTGTTAAAGAAATGTGAAGTCTAAACAAGTATAAGGAGCTGTAACCAGAGGTCAGCAGTGCTTAACACAGTGGAAACCCATGCACAACCACTCCCACCTGTTGGAATGTGCCTTACCCACTCCGTATCCAAAGGCGTCGCTCTGGCCGCAAACAAAGAACCGTCCTTTGCACGTGTTGGTAGCAATACCCTGTGCACACAGCTCATGTGAATTACCAATGCACCATGGCATATATACAGACAATAGACAGTACCACACACATACCATACAGCACAGTCATCCAACAGTATAGCAATGTACTGGCAGATATGTCCGGACCACTGGTGTTTGCAGACCTGGCCGTCTTGTGTTTCAGTGTGTGAGCATGCCCAGTATGACTGTTACGCATGTTGTCGACTGAGATTACCATCATACCTTCATGTGTTTGAGCATGCCCAGTATGGCCAACTGGATCGCATGTGTCACATGTCAAGATAGTCAGTACTGTGGTGCTGACCCCTGTGTTGTACACCGACAGGTGGCATGCTGTGTCTGCAGTGTAGCTAATGGTCATGTGGCAGTGACTGTTGCTACATTTCTGCACAGTGTGGGGGGACATCCAACTGTATCCACAGTCCTACACAGCACCGGGGGTGGCGTACATGACTCTCACATGTGTACGTTGGAAGGGGGGCACAGCTGACAGTTGTACACATTTGCTACTACTGTACTGGTATGCCAGGTACTCCATTTCAGTGTGTGGACTTACCTAAATTGCTGGTTGGAGGTATAACAGTGTACGTCAGATCCTAGCTTTAATTACCAGCATAGTGGTTTCAGACGTCCTAGCCTTCACAACCTACATCCAACTGCCTGGCCTACTGTAGTCTGTGTGTGTGTCTGTGGGGGTTGGGATCATCCATTGGGCATATCCAGAGGCCATTGTATAGCATTTGTCTGTATTGGTCTACACCTCTCCAGCTGTATGAGACTTGTGTGGGCTGTATGGACACACATGATGTTCAGCCCATTACCTGCAGTGGGTTAGGACACCCTGTGTACTACTGGCTACTATTGTGACCCTGGTATGTGCTACAGATGTTATGGTGCCTCTATGGACATGTACTGTCTGCTGCCCTAGCACTCGACCACCAAATTCCCTTGTATGCTCACATCCATACCATAGCTACAGTTAATATACATTCTAATACAACTGCCAATTGGTAGGTCGTTTGACTTACCTTGGGGGTGTTCCAGACATGAGGATGGTGCTGGAGGGCTGCCTAAGTGGGATGCACACAGTGCACTTCCTATACATAACTGAGCACATGTAGTGTCATGTTTGGCATCCATTGTACTTTCTGTGCGAGTCAGAGAGGGTGAAATTCCCTGGGTACCTACCGTGTCAGTGCATATGCCATGTGTTGCCTCTTTGCCAAGGGCAGGTCATACTGTGCATGCCTCCTTTCGCCTACTGGGTCCAGCTCAGGTAGTTCCTCCTCCAAGTCACACTGTGCCTGTACAGGCCTTGGCACTGGTGGGGGGCTGTGTGGCCCTGCCCCATGCTGTTCCTCATGCAACTGTTACCGCAGGATCAGATTGTGTAGCATAGCACATACCATAGCAATTTGGGTGCATGTAGCTGGTAAATACTGCAAGGCTCCACCAGATGTGTCCAGACACCAGAACTGTGACCTGAGCATTCCAAACACATGCTCAATTATATGTCTTGCCTGTGCATGTGCCTCATTATGGTGTAGTTGTTTGGGTGTGTGTGTGTATTGCTGATGGGTGTCATCAGCCACGACTCCAGTGGTTACCCAGCATCCCCCACTAGGAGACTGTAGGGGATGTCCATATTGGCAAAGGTGTGGTACAGCTATGTCAGATGCCATATATCTGAATCGTCATAGCTTCCAGGGCAGATATCACACACATTCAGTTTAATGCCCTGGCCATCGAATACGGCCTAGCTGTTGGAGGGTATGCCCCTACAGTTAATGTAGGTCCTACCCCACACACCGGGTGGTGCTTTGATGCATACGTGCATGCAGGCTATAGCAGCCAGTACCCCAGGGTAGGCTGCCATTTGGTGGAATTGACGCATATTGCTGGTCAACAAATCACGTGTGTTGAAGACATGTACATGCTCACCGGCATGTGGTGACATGTCGTCTGTGAACTGGTGCAATACTCTGGATGCAGATGCCTGTGAGATCCCCATGATATCCCCAGTTGTGCTTTGGGAGGTACCTGTGTCTAGTATACTTAGGCCAACACATACCTTGGTATCTACTGGGATGGGTTTCTCTCGGCCTGTTCGATGTGTCAAGTGTGGCCGGCACAACTCAACAAGCTGCTGTAGGTCCCTGTCCACCCCATAGCGCTCCACTAACTCCAGCTCATGTAGCCCTTGGTAGGTTACCCTAGGTCTGTAAAGTCTTATGTCACCTCACTAAGGGTTGTTCAGCAGCCTGCACATCCTCAACACCCTCAGCCTCCTGCACATGTTGGTCTATGTTGCCTGCTGCAGCCCTTCTCATTTGGTTGGATTGTGTCGAGAAATGTCCCCGCATGTACACACTGGTGGTGTAGAGTGTGGAAGAAACCTGTGTGTATGGTGCTTGCTCACTTTACCGTAGTGTTCTGGGGTGGGCTGGCCATGTAATCTGCTGATTGTGTTGATTATCATCAGTTTGTGCAGTCTGTTCACCTTGACTACTCCACTACTGCTGTTATCCCTCCCGATTTCACCAGGCAGGTATAGACACACCCCTAGCTTAGGCGTGCTAAGGCAGAAGCAATCCTGAGGCACAGGTCTCCAATATACGTATAGTATGCCTGACCCCCCTCCCATGCTTTCACCTATATTCGAGTCCTGCACCTGGCTATCTACACACATACACTCTTGGGATCTGCATCACACCCTGGGGATAAACGGGATTCACTATTGTCAACCTCATTTGCATAGTATCGTCTTCTAATGCATAGTTATATGACCCATACTGATCCTCCAAATTAATAACCACTGCTTACTGTCACTCAGATCCATACACAACTGGTTAAAGGTGCCTTACTATCACCGTATTCGATGTCCCTTGTTCTTCCCAGCAACAAAATAACTGGTCTCTACACGACTAGAACCCAGGACCCTGCACACTACAGACAATGTGCTTTACCACTAAGCCATGGCAGATATACATCCATCCTAGGTGATCACGTACAGATCATCCAGCACAAACATTCAATAGTGCTAATGTCCACATATATATATATATATATATATATATATATATATATATATATATATATGTGTGTATATATATATATATATATATATATATATATATATATATATATATATATATACATATATATATTTATGGATATATATATATATGTCTATCTACCTATATCTATATCTATGTATATTAGATATATATATATATATATATTTATATATATATATATATATATATATATATACACACACACACACACACACACACACACACACACACTCACACACACACACACACACACACACACACACACACACACACACACACACACACACACACACACACACACATATACATATACACACATGCGTAGATATTGCATTTATATCACAACAGCGGACCACATGACATCAAAGCATTAGACAAGAATGAAAAGGAAACCACATGTGCCACCTGCATTATGTAGTGGTGTTACTATCAAGGCAAGTGTGTTTCTTTGCGTCACATGGGTCAGACTGTATTAAGGGTAAGAGCTGACATTTACTCACCAGACCTATTGGCAAATGTATGTGTATGTGTTGACAACCCAGTGTCTTGGGCAATTATGACATTTGTGGGCACTATATAGGAAAGCAACAAAACACACTCAACACATCCTGAAGCAAGCCACCCACAGATACCAACACATGGGATATGACTGCCAAACACACACACCTGTCATGCCTTGGAATCGAGCACCTACCTGTCTATTCTATCACACTACAGCATTACGTAGTTACAGAACGCACAACAAAGATTACTGGATCACATCACTCCCAGAGGCATACTTCTAGGTGGGTGACATCATCAGCAAAGGCAAAGATGTCGATAGGGATTGTATGGAGAGTGAGCAGTCTAAAAGCATTACTCTGTCCCCAGGCAGCTGGAAACACACACACACACATACACATGGTAGGGCTGGGATTAGAACATAGACCTAACTACCTTATCACACTACAGCATTACGCAGTTACAGAACACACTACCAAGATTACTGGATCACAACACTCCCAGAAGCATACTTCTAGGTGGGTGTCATCATCAGCAAAGGCAAAGACGCCAATAGGGATTGTATGGAGAGTGAGAAGTCTAAAAGCATTACTCTGTCCCCAGGCATCTGGAAACACACACACACACACACACACACACACACACACACACACACACACACACACACACACACACACACACACACCTGGCAGGGTGGGTATTAGAACATAGACCTAACTACCTTATCACACTACAGCATTACGCAGTTACAGAATGCGCTACCGAGATTAATGGAACACAGCACTCCCAGAGGCATACTTCTAGGTGGATGACATCATTAGCAAAGGCAAAGACGCCGATAGGGATTGTATGGAGAGTGAGAAGTCTAAAAGCATTACTCTGTCCCAAGGCAGACGGAGACAAACACATGGCAGTGGTGTGAGCAGGACAACTGCCTATCTACGGAGCACTATTACAACACTACATATATACGAGATGCGCCACAGACAGTACACCTTTCAAGACAGTCAATATGACCTTCTAGGAATGCAGACATCAACATGGATGCTGGTAGTTATGGTGTACATACCTGTAAACCAGTGTGCTCAATGTAGGACTCCATCCTGAAGTGGGGTACGGCCACTATCGCTATACAGGATTACAATGGTCATGCCCATACACAGAGGCACATAACCGACATAAGGTGTCACTGGGCATGCTCACACACTTAGTAGCACACGTCAGTTTGGAATGCACTATGTGTCCATCTATACAACAGCGTACTGGGCATGCTCACACACTTAGTAGTAAAGGGCTGTCTTGTATGCACACAGTTTCTAAACACGAAATGGCACAGTGTGTCAATAGTCATCATTGTTAGCATGAACACTGCACTACATATGTCTGACACCGGTCTTCTACACAACGTCTGCTGCTGTCCATCACCTTAGCTGTACCAGTCTAAACCTGGGACACTAATACCACCCATGGTGATGTCCTGGCAGGAGTGGGTACTTCGCACATATAGTACCATACATAGACAAAGAAGCTGAGACCAGGTAAACACCCTGACACCTGCATGACAACTGCATTGTATGTGTATGCTAAACAGTGCTAGATGTGTAGCGTTCGTAATCATAGCTGCCAATCTAGATCCAACAATGGGGAATACTGACATCTGTGCAGTGAGGAACACCTGGCATAAGGCTCAGTTGTGCACAATAGCACTACCACCGTATACCTCAGATACAGACAGGTGGACCATAAGACCATTATGGACCACTCCAGGTGTTAGTGTCCCCATGTACATGAAGGCCACTCACATGTACTGACCAGTACACTCTCAAAAGCCATCACAGATGTGTCAGGTGCAGATCACAGTGGTAAATGCCACATTCTATTATGTAGCCCTCAGACATCACCATGTCCTTGGACCAGCAACACATATCCATACATTAGTACAACACCATGTTACTCATGACCAGTGGACTGTACCTAGCTCTACAGCAACTGTGCAGACTACCCATGTACTGACAGGGTTCCATCATGTGTTATGCAATGCACTGTTACCACTATTCATAACCAGGTCGGCTGTACACATAACAAGGGCCCTGGGTCTTATACGGCTGTAACAGATAACTGTTGCTGTACACTAGACAACACACTCATGTTTGGATATGACATACATGTAACTGCCATGGATATGTACATGCCCCACACACACACAACACATATGTACATAGCATAACTTTTGCTGTTCTTTGTGCAGACACGTGGCTACAGCGATTACACACATGCACATGGAAGGTAGGTCCATGGCTGTTGAATGCTAACACTACCTAAGGTAGCAATGTTGACTGAGTTAACATTCCCTCTGTACTGGTTACCCATGACAACTATCATATCATACAACAGTCCATGTGTCATGTAGGTCATCACACATGTCCACCAATTGCAATGCATACAAACATAGCTACATGACTGGAAAGTAGGACCTATACACATGTACATGTAGTGGTGTGCATTCAACTACCATGCATGTGCAGTAGCTGATGTTTTCAGTTCATCTGTGTCTTACTACAACATGCAGTTGCAATGCAGCTCCATCACTGACACGTGTATATGGTGAAATACTGACAGTACGGTAAGATATCCATCAGATATGGATGGATGTGTGTACATAAAGCCCCTTTTGGCAGTCAGGGGTGACACTAACATGTGCAAACTGCTAT
>NW_025050259.1:0-14308 GCF_019279795.1 Protopterus annectens
GTGTTTTTTTTAAAAAAAAAAATCAAGAATAGTGGGAAGCTGAATAGTAGCATTATTAACTAATGGTATATGTATTGTATACATGTCTGATAGTGGGGAAGCTGAATAGTAGCATTATTAACTAATGGTATATGTATTTTATACAAGTCTGATAGTGATCCCTTATCAGCCTCAAGAAAAAGTTAAGAACCCTCATCAAATACTCTAAAACTAGCTATTAAAACAAACTAGCAGCAGGCAGTAAAGACAACCACAAGGCCTTCTATAGTTTTATAAAGAATCCCCACGGCAATACCCAGATTTGCTCTGAGCTACTGCACAATGGTACCTCCTATAATGAGCCAACAGATATTGCCAATATACTGGCAGACAGATTCAATGCCAACTTTACCCCTGAAAAGGACCTATCACATTAACAGGAGATTGCCAGGCACCCAGTATTACTGCTGCACAGGTTAAAAATTACAGTTGTGTACACTTACCATAAATGTAGATGTTCAAGTGTATTCACTGCTGCAGTCATCACATTTGGGTTATCCCTGCCAGGGTAGCCCTCGGCCGGCCAGAATACCAGAGACCTAGTATTTCTGCATTGGTTGCTTGAGGACTGACGTCAGGTCATCAGTAGTATAAAGTAAGGCAGTTGAAGCCATTACATCATTTTTTCTTGCCATAACCTGTCAGGAGCCTCCAAGTAGGAGGCCAGGTTTTGGTGGAAGAATACCCACCAGTGGAAAATAAATACCAAGATGTCCCTTGTAAGGAAAGGAGAATAACGAGTTAGAATGGTAATAAAAGGAGAAAATGAAGAAAGGGAGATGGAGGGAAACCAGGACTGCAACAGTGAATACACTTGAACATCTATATTTATGGTAAGTGTACACAACTGTACTATGTTCTTCATGTTTCACTGTTGCAGTCATCACATTTGGGTTGATTCCCAAAGCTGAGGAAAAGGGTGGAGGCAGTCAAGAAAACTAGGGGCTGGCTAGGTTGCCCTACAAGACTGCAGAGGCAAACCCTGCCCTGGATTTGGAGAAGAGAGGCAGGTGATAATGCTTGGTAAAAGTGTGAACAGATGTCCAGGTGGTAGCCTCCATGATGTTCCTGATGGGGACTCCTCTGAGGAAAGCTTCAGAAGTTGAGACTGCTCTGGTGGAGTGTGCCCTGACCCCCTTGGGAGAGGCTTTCCATGCTGTTTGTAGCAGAAATGGATGCAGTGTACTATCCATTTGGAAATGGTTTGTTTGGAGATGGCTTTGCCTTCTGCTCCTGTAGCAAAGCTAACCAGCAATTGATCAGACTTTCTGAAGGATTTAGTCCTGTCTAGATAGCATCTGAGCTGTCTGTGCACATCTAGAGAGTGAATAATCCTTTCCTCCTTGTTCTGGGGATTAGAAAAAAAGGTGGACAAATGAATGGATTGGTTGAGAGCCTCACCGGACACCACACTGGGCATGAAGGATGGGTTAATTTTGAGGGATACCCTATCTGCATGGAAGATGAAGGGTACCACAGCCATAAGTGCTTGCAGCTCAGAGACTATTCTGGCTGAAGTGATGGCCAGAAGAAATACTGTCTTCCAGGAGAGAAATTTTAGCTCTGCATAAGTAGCTGGTTCCAAAGGGGGAAGGGTTAGCTTTTTCAATACAAAGTTAAGGTCCCAAGCTGCTATTGGTGCCCTTCTGGGTGGCCTCAGGTTGCTAGCCCCTCTTAGGAACTGTTTGATCAAAGGGTGTGAGAAAAGGGGCTGCTCAGTGGGAAAATGAGCAGAAATAGCAGACATGAATTTTAATAGAGGAAAATGAGAGGCCACTGTGTAGTAGGTCTGCTAAGTAATCCAGGATGAGAGGGAGGGAGGATTTGCCATATTGGCTCCCTTAGCCTGGATCCAGGTGCAGAACCTTTTCCATTTATCAGCATAAGTCTTTCTGGTGTAAGGACATCTGACATCACGGATAACATCCAGAACCTGTTTACTGAGGTAGAGATGACCGCAGGATCCTTAGACGAAGAGGAGTTTTGCGGCATACCTGATTCTGAAAGGGTCTCGGTAGCGACCTGTGAATCAACAGAAATGGGCATCGGGGACTGCGAAAGTGCCTCACTGAGTAACAGAGAACTGACTACTAGCTTAACATAAGCGTCATTGGTAGGTTTTGACCTGTGTGGTCTGTCTCTGTCTCTACGTTTTTTTCAGAAGATCTGCTGTCAAATGGCTTACTGAAGCCATATTGGAATTTGAGGACTGTAAGTGAAAATATCTGGCTACAATAAGGGCCCGACAATGGATAGTTCTGGCATTGAACAAAGCACAGAAGCAACAATAAGGGACGTTGTGGTCTGGGCCTAAACAAGTGATGCAGTAAGTTTGTCCCACACAATCACCATGTGATGTGATGAGCACCCTGTCCACATCAGGCAGGGTAGTTACCTACACCTTTGCATGCATAACCTGGTCAGCTGGATGGTTAGCAGCACATACAGCCGTGGAATACCAACTGCGTCTCTGTTGGACAGGAACATCAGCTGCTGCCTTGCATGCACATGGGCTCAGATGTGGCCTAGAGGTATGGCTGCTCAGGGACCATAGCCTAGTAACCAGGTATGGTACCAGGAACATCTTATATGTTCAGACTGCTGTTGCTGTTTATGTCTTGCACCATGGAGCTCAGGTTGTGACTCAAGAGTCTCTCAGCCTCCCACATACAATTAACAAGTACACAAACAAACAGCTGAATAAAGAAATAAGGGAAAACACATCAAATTATTTCAAACAGAGATTAACTTTAATTTCTGGTAAATTGGAGAGTACAGTGCACATCTATTTGTTGTTTTCATTACATACTGAAACAAACAAATGGTTGCTAACAGATACCTTGTTATGTGTGTATATAGTTGGTAGTCTTACAGTACATAAATCACAGTAGGGGGTATTCAGACAGGAAAAATAGCACACTGTGGAAAGCTAAACTATGCAGTCAGTGTTGATGTGCAGGGCATGTGCAATTCAAAGGTATTTGTAGCACAATCATGGTAGTATAAGAATTGGTGTGGTCAGTAGTTTATATTAATGACCATATAATGACATTCAAATGAGAGTGCTTATAGAAATACATTCATCAATTAATTGATGTTTTTGTCTGCATATATATTCTATATGCAGCATGTACATTTGTAAGATACCTGGTAACTGTATATTCGTTTGATAAGTTTATTGGTATATAGTAGGCATGGAGTTAAAAAAAACATTAATAAACATAACCAGCTAAGCCCAAGCACTGTTGAGTGAGCTAAGCTCCATGGTTAAGAAGCACCATGCTATATACCCCAGAGAGGATTAATGATTTACAGGCTATTCGTTCAGAATATTACTGAATACAGACCATGTGTAGTATTGCTTGACATGCACAGGAAGTTTTATTGAGTAAGTATAGGATTCCTTGTGGTAGAAATCTGTTGCGCCAGCCATTTTCCATTTCTGTCTATAAAAGATTACAGTCTTTGTTGGTGGTGTGCATATTGCATAGCTGTTAGAGGTCAAGCAGGGTTGAATGGGCCATGTACCATATGGATGGACAGTAGTCTGTCTGCTGAAGAATGGCATACAGAGCAAGAACTGCACATTTCAAAAATACCATTTGAACCCTTGATATAATTATCACCATGAATAGTAGGCAACATTAAGGGTTGTGGAAGAGTGTACAGCTCAGCAAACTTTGTGGCCTCAGTGTAAATATCATAACTTGGGCTTTAACTCAAATTTTACATTATGCCTTTGATATCACAATACATTGCAGGTAATGTCAGCTTGTTCCAAGAGGTGATATACAAGACAGGTGTTTACATTCACATGGAAGAGCAAGAACAAGGTTCCAGGTGATCAAACATGCAGGAATCTCTAGTCAACAAAGTATTGTTGAAAGGTACGATGTATGTCTTACAGGTAATACCCAGTTTCTGCAAATAAGAAACAACAATGTTAGGTGTGGTAAAAGAGGTTATTTTTCAGCTATCTTTCAAAAGCATTGTACTACCATCTTCCTAATCTCTTAATGTTCTCCCATGATGTCCTTACCACTGAACACACAGAAGCTGCCACTAAGCTAAATGAGTGGAATCTAACTGAGAGCGGGGTACATGTTTGGGGTATAAACTTCATCACTCCACTGTTTTCTTGAATACAGCCCTCACCTGAAGATGGATAAGCAGGATACCCTACTCATGGCGAAAACTTCTCCTTCTTAAGTGCCATTCTATGACCTAGAGAACTGTGTGAGTGGTCTTCTTTGTTGTAGTCCACGGCGTTTGGTAACATTGCCCCAACCCATTGGACTACATTCTATTCTGTAATACTGGTGCTTCACACCTTCTGATCAGTCATAAGTTGCACCTATTTATAGTTAGAATATTCTTATTTTGACCAGTTAAATTCTCATCATAGGGCTGATAAACAATAGGCTATGAGAAGCAATCTGTTGTATTACTGATGACATGTATTTTGGAGTTTGTCCCATAATTTGACATGCACCGCCTCACCTGGCTTTGTACAGCCAGCTGATAGCTTACCGGAGTATAATGCTGCCTTCAACTTGTTTTATTCAGCCTCTAACAGTAGCAGAGTGTGTGCCCTCCATTATTTTACTGCTATGAGCCACACAACTGGACAACCTGGCACCTTCCTGGTGTCTCTAACTACTGTAGTACCCTTCTGTAAGCCACCTAATTACCATTACTGTGGGTGTTAATTATCTGTTATTCTTGTACAGCCACTGTACTGTGAATAAATTTGTATCCACACTGGTACTGCTGCTGTTTCCAGTGCCACTCTTGAATTGACCCCACTGTGAAAGCAACATAGTGTAGAATGTTCAAGTATTCTTCACCTCACCCTTTTAGATGATTGCTCCCTACCTGAACTATACATCTGTTTTCCGATTTTGAGTTTGGAGTGCCTTGTTTGCCTTCTGTTTGTATATCCAGGAATAGGGTTGCCACCTTTTCGAATGGCCAAAGTGGGACATTTTCCGGGCACACATCAGATTTTACAGGCTTCTGGACACATGATACCACCTGGGGTCAGCAACAAAAGGATAGAGAACTTAACTTTTTTCCTAAATAAAAGCTTATTCTTGTAGCAGTTTAGTTGCTTATTATGTTTCTTGTAACATTTAGGTATTTAGATACAGAAATAACTATTTTATGCAACTATTACATAAAACATGGGACATAATTATGTCCTACAATCTCAGGACATTTGCCCTTTTTAATATTTTTTGTCAGGACACAAGTGCCCAAAGAGGGACTGTCCCTCTCAAAGTGGGACAGGTGGTAACCCTATCCAGGAATAACTCAAACTATGTAGTGGCAATTAATGTTTACATGTAATTACTCTTGGCCACCTGCTGCTGAGCTTGCTTTCTCCTAAGTTCCTCTCCCGACCCAATTCTTAGGAATATGGCAACAGTTATCCTGAAAAAAAAAAATCCAGTGCAGTATGAGAGTGTGCCAACACTCAAGTAAGATTAAAATCTCTAAAAACTTAGGTGACTGAAGGAAAGAATACTCTTGTTACTTGATAGGTTCATTGGTGGTTACTAGGATACTGACCCAAAGGTCTTTATAAGCCTTTCCATGTGTACCCGATATAATACTAGAGAAACCCAATATAAAGGATCTAGTCTAAACTCAAAATCTTAGTTAACAATGGCTGCACATATCTAGGAGGATCATAGGTGAAATCCTGGCACAAAATTTATGGTTTCCCATCCAGTCATCCAGGCTACACATAAACAGGCTCATAGAGGGGCTCTGTTTGATGTGAACTGGTTTCCTATTCATGAGGAGTGGCAACCTCAGAGACATATCTGTTTCTCCAGCAGGTTCTATTTATGTTGAAGGCCAGGTAAAGGTCCCTGGAGCAAGTGACCCTTATCCCATTAGTCTTGAGGATATGCAGCATTTCGATTAAGTTTGGATCTGAGATTGCTGTATAGGCCAGGCACAAGTCTTCTCTAAGTAGTCTGTATGCTACTGAGTACAGTGACAATGACTTGAGTCTGTCAATGCATGACATGTGATGGAGACCCTGTAATTTCTTGGTTAGAAATCTCTGGGGTCTCTCAAGTTGATGCAGGTGCCAGGTGAGGTACATACAAAGGGAGCATTGTACTCAGTTATTGGCCTGATGAGGGTTGAGTACAGGGGAGTTATGACCTGTTTTGCTCTTGAGGCAATGCCTTTGCTAATGAGGTGAGCAATGTAGAACATAGGCACATGGTGGTCAAAGATTAGGCTACAGTCAGCTTGCATTCCCAATTCTATCAGTGCTGAGTTGTTACTTAGGGTATTATTATCTATATGGTAGTCTGCATGGATATAATTTTTACTGAATGGGATGATAATGCATTTTTTAGCATTGAGTTGGAGTCCATGGCTTTGACACCAATCATTCATTTGTGTAAGTCCTTCTAAAAGTATATTGACATCTTCTGGGCATAAAATGATTACACCTAATTTGCAGTCATCAGCAAAGTTAGGCACAGGCCCTCAGTTTTGGCCTGATGTTCTGAGAAGTATATTCTAAACAATAGGGGGCACAGCACTAACCTCCACTGCTGACAGCTCTGCTGGTCGAGGTAAAGTCCTCAATTTTGACTGAGTGTTATCTGAAAGTCAGATGGTTAGCAACATACCTGAAAATGTAAAGGTTTATATTCAACTGGGAGAGTTTATCAGTGGTGCCTGAATGTGGGAGTGTATTGAAGGCCTTTGCTAAGTCAAGGTAGGTTGTATGCACAGATTGGTCTTCATTTATGCCTCACCTTGGTGATGCTTTTGAAGAAGTCTACCAGGTTTAACAGGTATGACCTCTTTGACAAAAGCAAATGTGTCAGATTAAGGGTATGGAGGTCATCTATGTCCTTATTTATAGGGTTCATGATGATTTGTTCCATGGCCTTACAGATAAGGCTGGCTAAGCTTATGGCTCTGTAGTTTCTATAGTCTGAACCACACTTTTAATATTGTTAAGTGGCATATGACGAATGGAAAAAAAAACTATTACTTGTAAAACTAGCAATAAAGGGTCAGTGGCACGAATGTTGTAAGGAGCAGCTATACTGTCACCTTAGTCAAAATGCCTCCTGCATGACAGTGAATGAGTGTCTGCATGTATATATATTCACAAACACACCACATGTACAGGTGTGTGTGCATCTGTGTATATAAACAGAGACACAAACAAATTCAGAGACAGGTTTGTGTGTGTGTGTGTGTGTGTGTGTGTGTGTGTGTGTGTGTGTGTGTGTGTGTGTGTGTGTGTGTGTGTGTGTGTGTGTGTGTGTGTGTGTGTGCGCATTTTTTAGCCTTTTTTGTATACATGGGTCTCCACTGAAATGGGCCTTTGGCTCAGTTATAACAAATGTCAAATAAGAAAATAAATAAAACACACACATTAATAATATATATATATATATATATATATATATATATATATATATATATATACTGATCTAAAACAAAGATATACAGCAAATCCATTTTAATCAACCAAAGCAATGCATATGATAAACACATAATGACATGGCATATGCATTTATTTCTTTAAATTATTATCTATTTCCTTCTTGATAAGGGGGTAAGTGGTCTCATCAGCACAGCCATTTAAGTTGCAAAAAAGGCAAGTTTGAGAAAAGTTATGTGAATTCCAATATTACAGGTGAAGTATACCACTAAAACAAGTAGGTGCACTGCATGCCAAGGCCTAATAAAATGCATGCATTATTACATATCCAGCCTACAACAAGTAGGTCGCTGCATACAAAGGTCTAATAAAATACACACATTATTAAATATCCAGCATGACTCCACAGTGGTACAGTGGTAGTGTGGTTACCTCACAGTAAGAGGTTCTCCTGTTCGATTCTCAGCTTGGCTTGGCAGTGCCTTCTGTGAGGAGTCTGCATGTCCTCCCTGCAGTTGGGTGGCGTTCGAAGACATGCGTGCATAAATATAAACAGGCGAGCCTTTGTTGAAGGTTGGGCGTTGAGTTGGCACCTCGGCGTTTCATAAAATCTACTGCAATCATTAGCGGACGGAGTTCGCTATGGTGACTACCGGGAAAAAGCGAAAGACAAACAGCAATTAAATATCCAGCATATACAAATTTGACTGACAGTCAAGAATGCCTTGAATTACAAGACGGTCAGTAAGACATAGCAAGGCTGTGGTTTTACAACCACATGAATATAAACTTAGATTACATATTTCATACATACTTATGCACATAGATAGGGAAATAGAGAGACTGCATTTACCTCAACTTTCAAATGGTAACCAGTGCAACTCTACTGCAGTCAAATATTCAGCAAAAGAGGGAACAATCCAAACATTTCACCACAATGCAGGAAAGATAAAGATAAAGAGAAAGATAAAGATAAAGAAAATAAATGCAGTGGAATGGAATCCATATTATACAGACAGTCACTGCGAGTGATTCTTGAAGGGTGTCACCTAATGGGAAAATACTTTTAGTGCAGTAACAAGATTCAATTTCACAGTTGTCTGACATTTTTTTTTTTACTATTATTATAAGATTTTATTCTTCTAGAATCTTAGGATATTTGCAACTCAGGGGATTTGTTTCAAGACGAAAATGTCCAAAACAATGCTTCCTGTGAAATGTGGAGAAACTGTGTTATAAATATATGTCTGCATGAGTACATGCACTAACTAATAAGCAACACTGTTGCAGAACATATGACAAATAATTACCAGTGAAGGGAAAAGAAAGCATGTAGCAACTAACATAAAACAAAAAGCAAACAAAAGAAAATACAATTGCCTAAGTTGGGATAAGCTTTCACTAAGTTTTACAAAGCAAGCACATACTAAAGATGTAATTTCACTGCTGCAAAGGCTGCAGGTTTGAGTTTGACGCATCTCAGCCTAATGCTAAACCAGTCATTCAACTAATAGTCTCTGGGTAGGGGAGGGAAGTTCAAAACAACAAACTGTAAATTCTAAGCAGTTCCTATCATAGAACATCCAACAGTAGAAGTTTGTGAAATCTAACCTGCAGTATGCACACAAGCTTGTCTGAAAATTCTGGACTCTGTGTGTGAATATGTGACTTACACTACACTAAAGGTAAACAAAATAGTCTAGTAAACAACTGATTTTAGAAACAAAAGAAATAATGTCTCTTTATAAGAATTGCGTACTGCTGTGCTGAAAGCTCTAGAGTAGCAGCAGCAGTCTGAGTCCGTAAAATGTCTGAAAGGCTACTTTTCTGAATGGATAAAATGCACAGATTACACCAATGAATGGCTCACATGGAAAGCTGTTGTCAGTAGAGCTGCAATTTGAGATGGAATGTGGCTAACTCCTTTGAAGCTTCCTGCAGGCACACTTCCCCTACCCCCCTCAGCCACAGGTGAGCATGCTCAGAAAGGCAAACTTGAAAAGTAAACAAAGGCTGAATCAAAACAAAAAATCCCTGGGATTGTCCCTTTAAAATTCGATAGGTAATGTGTAAAAGCTACAGACACATATTCTTGAAGAGTAAGTAATGAAATTTTAATCAAATTCAACAATATTGTGCACTGTAGGAAGAGAATAGCACACCACAAATGCCACAGCAGGGAAGAAACAACTGTCACACTTCATTTATATGTGGCAGTGTTAAGGAAAAGTTCAGTAGGAGAATGCACTCTGGATCGACAAAAGGTCTTCAGGATATAGATTTGCTCTAAAAGCAGTACATTTAGGGGCACTAAAAGAGACAGACTGGACTTTGTTCTTCTGCAGAGGCTCATAAAACAAGACAAGTGTTAGATTTGCACTGTGATGGGTGGAAAATGTAATTTTTTTTCAAATGTTGAAAAAGCTCATCTAATAACTGAATGCTAGAAATTACCTTGGAAATACAAGACACTCAGTGCACAGATTTCTTTTCAGTAATAAAAAGCAACTTAACATTTTGTAAAGTGTAAACAGCACTATGGAAAATGTAAGCTGAAACAAATGACCTAACAAAATGACTGAAGTGACATTTATCTGCACCATGGGAACCATGCTGTTTTTTACATTATCAAGTTTCCAAAAGTAGCTACATAAAAGGATTCTTTATAAAAAATAAAAAAAAGGAGGGGCACACTGTTTCTCACTGGGGCACACTGTTTCTCACTGGTGTGGGAATCTGGTGTAGTGGTGCTGGGGAGATAGACTAGTTCTGCAACATAAATACTTTGAAATGGAATGCATCAGTCAGTTTCTGTCTACTGTTACTCCTCTTGACTAATCTGAATACATGGATTTTTCGTTGGTAGCATGCATAACAAGAAAGAAACTGACTAGCCATTTTCAGGGACAGAAGACACTCCCTGAGTTAGGAAGGATCAAAATATTTTTTCTAGGGATATTAAGGCTATGTAGTAAGTAATGTCATGTAATTTCTTTGCTGCATCAATGGGTACATAAACTACAATATGTCTTCTGTTTCCTTTGACTGGAACACACAATCAGACTCGATCTGAAATAGGTCACTACACTGGAGGCATTAAAGATTTACAGAACAAAACATACTAATGGAGAAAATTAATTGCAAACTTCTGTCACTATTAAAGTTATTTGTATTGGTTTTGAAGGCAGACTACTTCATTAGATAAATGCTCATAAAAAATATTTCAAAAAGCATACCTTGTTTTTGTTAAGATGGCTTTGCAAAGCTGGTACAGACCAGTGAGTAGTATGTTTACAGTCGAATAATTATTTCTCTCTCCTACTATTTTGAGTGCACCAATATCGTGTTTATCTTCGAGAGCTTACAGCAGACAAGTTTGCCATAAGACTGTAGATAGGTTTGTCATCAGGCTTTGTAAATGGTAGAGCCCTTCTGCAGTTATTTTTTTTTTCCTTTTTATTCCTTACTGCGCCTCTGGGTCATAATGCTCTAGTAGTTTCTTAAAAAAATAATAACAAAAATTGTCAACTGCATGTAAATCAAACTGCTCTATAAACAAGATTAACATGCTTGACAAGTCCAGCTGTCTTAAGGGACTGGCTTGCACCTGTCACCCTGGGCTTCGGATATTGGCAAAGGCTCTTGCCACCCCATAGTGCCTTTTTAGGCAAGGCTCAAAAATGATAAACCTACCGCCCTAGAAAACAAAAATGGAAAAAACTAAGGGTAATACTGCTCAATGCCAGAAGTCTAAACTTACTCAAGATGCACGCCCTCAAAGCCCTCCTCAGTACTGGAGGCAACATTGGATGTCTCTGTGCTGTGACTGAAACCTGGTTCAAGGCTCCTGAGAGCACCCCAGCACTATCAGGTTATACCTCATATCATGCGTTCCGGCCCCAAAATCTGGACCGAACCACAAAGGAGGGAGTATCCACATTCATAAAGGATACCCACACCTCCAGGTTAGTAGGCGCAACGCCACGAGAAGCATCGGAGACCATCCAGGTGCAATTAACCATAGGTGAAATCTGCCCTACAGTTTGTAGCATGCTACAGACCACCCTCTCAAACTCAGGAAACCCACACAGCCTTCCTGAAGACACTGGAGAGTATGAATGTCATCTCCAAACACCATCATATTGGGTGACTTCAACTACCCAAACATAGACTGGGAACATTACTCAAGCCCCAACACCCTAGCCCAAAGGTTCCTGGAGTTCATGAAACTCAAATGCTAATGGAACAACTAGTCACCATTCCTCACAAGGAGGAGAAAATATACTAGACCTGATCATCACAAACATGGGGACAAAATGCTCCACACCAGAAGTATATCCCTCATTGGTGAGATCAGACCATAAATTAATCTCACTGGAGATCCACATCCGCCCCCAACCCCAGCAAAAAGACCACAGTGAAGAACTTCTCAAAAGCAAACTTCCACACTTCTAAAGACTGGAGTGGTATCCTTTCAAGGCCCCCGAGCCAGTGGAAACCACAACCCAGCTGCTGAGATCCCTTACAAATGCCTTCCTATGAGCACCTCCAGGAATTTATGGATCAAGCAATCCCTAATAAAATCAAGACCCTTTCCACAAAACGGGCGAAGCGGTCTGAGTGGACCCCAGCCATAAACAAACTCTACAACAGAGGAGAAAGCTACTACATGACAGAGCAAAATCCTAAAAGGGAAGGCATCTCTGATCAATACTAGCAAAAAACTAGATCATTCATAAAATCATCCAAGGCAACTTTGAGAGAAAATGGCTAAAGACACAAAGACAATCATAAGGCCTTCTTTAGCTATATTTAGAAACCTGGGTGGAAACTCCCAGATATGCTCAAATTAGTCAAAATGATACAAAAATCACTGAACCCACACCAGGGCAGTAGCAACATACTGGCAGACAGGTTCAGTGCAAATTTCTCCCCTCCTCCCCAAAGGAGAAATATCTATCCCACAGAGTCTAGCCTCTAAACATCTCAAGTGCCCAGGGTGAGCTGCTCTCTGCAAAGCAAAAAAACACAGCATCAATGGGGACCCGGTTGATTGTCGGCTGTGTGCTACATGAACTCAATGAGGAACTAAACCCACACATAAGACTGCTGTTTAATCTTAGCCTTACACAGGATCATTACCCAAAGAATGGCGTGTGCAGCAACTGTGAAGTCCCACTCCACAAAGCGGTGCTTCAGCAGACCCTGGAAATTACGCCCCATAAGCTTGTGAGCCTTGTCTGCAGAAGCTATGGAGAGAGGATCATAATGGAACTCATAATAAAAACATTGGGGACCTACAGACACTGGATCCTGCAATTTGGCTTTTATCAGGGAGCAGGTCCTGCCTCTTGAACTTGAGTAGAACTTTTTAGAGCAGTCACTAAGGCCATTGATGAGGTAAAGGCAGTTCACACAACCTACCTTGACCTGTAAAAGCGTTCAACACACAATACCCACTAGGGCATCATAGAAAAGCTCACCAGCTTAGATGTAAACCCAGTATGTCACAAGATGGGTTGTAAACTGGCTCAAGGACAGAACCCACAGGGTTAGAGTTGCTACAATTTGCCATAATCAGGAACTCTAAGCCGGTCCACGGCGATTATCCCAGGAGGCTCAGTCCCCTGGAGCCCCTCTTGTTTGGCATTTATTTTTTCTGAAGTGCCAGGCAAACATAGCCAGGGGGATTGTGGCTGACAAGAATTTGCAGAATCGACTGCAAACTGGGCACCATAATTGACACTCCATCGAACACAGACATCCTCGAGAGGAGTCTCCATAGAAATGGATAACTGATTGCTTGAGCCATGGCCTTAAGCTAAATGCCAAAAAATGTATAGTCATACCACTTTACAGGAAAAACAAGGTAACCCCTCATAGTACCACTTAGGTGGTAATCCATTCGCTGGAAAAAGAAGTTATCAGGGACCTGGGGACCCAAGTTGACAATAACCTCTCTTTTGACACTCACATTGCCAAAGTGGTTAGGAAGACCTTCTACATTGCCACCTGAGCCATGAAAGGGATTCACATCAGATCAGGAGAAGGTCATTGTACTATTACTCTTCACTTATCAGACTTTCCAATGATTGAGTACTAACGCATACATTCGAGAATGTACCTTACCCGACACCTGCAGCAGTTGGAAAGACCCCAAAAGTTCCTCACCAAAAGGATAAAGGGGCTCAAACATATGTCATACACTGCCCACGACTGAAGAAACTCCAGCTTTATTCGATGCATACCATCTGCTCAGGGGTGATCTGTGCTTGACATACAGGCCATGTCCAACCCGAATTAATGGACATGCTCCACCTCAAAAATCCAAATCCACCACCCAGAGCCACGAGAGCAAGGGCTTAAACCTCAGCACGGATATCAAATGGGGCGTGCTTACCGGAGGACAGATTCATCACCCAGAGACTCCCTACACTTGTGGAACCAGAGTCCCAGTCCATGTGAGGCAGGCCCCTCACTGACTCTGTTTCAAGAGAAATCTTGGCCAGGAGTGGATGGGGAGATCATTAGGTTTTACCCGAAGGAATCATCTCTGTGTCACTGCTGGACAGAGGCTGCAGCAGAACTAATGGGTATGAGTATTTACTCATCCTAAGGGGTGGTAAGCCACACACACTCTGGCTAGGCTTATAAATGCCCTAGGGCAGATAGCCTAGTATGAACCTATGAACCTATGAACCTAAATACTTATTCCACCAGTTCTGATTTTTACAGTGTTTTTTATAAGTCCATGTATCTTTTTTTTTTTTTTTTTTTTTTTTTGCAAGGTCACTGGTTCCATAGTTTCTGATCTTAGATCATCTAATGCCTAAGAAATAAGGT
>NW_025050260.1:0-14612 GCF_019279795.1 Protopterus annectens
ATGTACCTCTCAAGACATCTGCAACAACTGGAAAGGCCACAGAAATACCTCACTAAAAGAATCACAGGCCTAAAGCAGATGCCCTATGCTGACCACCTTAAAAAACACCAGCTATACTCTGTCGCATATCGTCTACTCCGAGGCGATCTCTGCTTAACATACAAGGCCATGTCAAACCCAGAGCTGTTGGACATACTACACTTAAAGAAATCCCAATCCCTCAGAGCCACACGCTTCAGGGATCTAAATCTTGTCATAACAATAAACAAAACATGCTGGAGGGATAGGTTCCTGACCCAGAGACTCCCCAGACTCTGGAATAGGCTGCCCATACATGTCAAGCAGAGTGCCTCTTTGGCTCTCTTCAAAAGGAACCTTGATGATTGGATGGGAGAAAGGAAATTCACCCTGGGGATCACATCAGTTGCCTTGCTAGACAGGGGTCCAGGGAAGTAAATAGTGTGGGAAGAACTAGCCAGGGAATTGTTATGGCTAAGCTTGTATAGGCCATAGGGCCGATAGCCTAGTACCAACCTATGAACCTATGAACCTACACTAAACTGTACATACACTACTGTCTATCCACTTACTTTAACCCAAACCCTAACTCTAAGGTCCGTCACTATCGCACACTCACCTAACCGGCGCCCTAACCCTAACTCACTTAACTCACCCCTAACTGTAATTCACCTAACCCTTGCCCTAACCCTAACTCACCTAACCCGCGCCCCAATGTGGGAGGGCACAGTGGTGCAGCGGTTTACATTGTCACCTCACAACAAGAGGTTCTCCTCCGTTCGACCTTGGCATGGGGTGCCTTCTGTGTGGAGTTTGCTGTTCTCCTGTGTTCGCTGTGGGTTTCCTTCTGGGTACTCCGGTTTCCTCCCACATTCCAAAGACATGCATCTGGAGCATTTCTCCCTGGGCTTCTGCTGAAAACAGGCTCTGTGGAACCTAGTCGGACATTCCCGGTCAACAAATGTTAAATAAATAAATAAATAAACAAATAAATAAATAATCCTAAAGACCACACAATTGCACACTTACCTGAACCCAACCCGTAGAATTATTATTAGTAAAAGAGAAAATAGCTGTCACAGAACTGCCACTAACTGAATTCCTACCCTAGAAAGAATTTGCGTTCTGCAGCTCGGGCTAGGCTTCTTTAGCGTTTGACTCAAAACGGGTCGATATTAGAAAATTTGAAGTTTTAAAACTTCGATGTTCTGATATAGACCCTGTTTGGTTACATGCAACCACATGTGCACATGATACTTCATCCTTAGATTAGGTCCTATTAAAACATCCACTGGTATACCATCAAAAATACTATCCCCTTGTTTCCTTGCCCTCCTTCCCAGTTCATGTAAACTCTGACCTGTGGTAACTGAAAATATGCCAGTCTCAACAGCCTAATTGGAGTGGACTGCCTGTGGAAGTATTGCTGCCTTTTGTATGCCTGATACAAAATCCCTCTTGGCCATGGTCTCTTTCCCCACCACTAGTATGGGATACAGGTAGCAGTGGTAGTTTGGTGTGGTACTTGGCTCCAGAGAGCCCACCATTCTCATAATGCTTCCCCCTCCTTGCTGTCTTTCATAAAGTTGTTCTTCATCTTTTCTCAGTGGACATTGATACCACACATGCCCCTTTAGTTACACTGAAAATATTTAACACCAAGATCAATAGATGTACTAGAAATGGTTACATCCCCCGTTGCCTGCAGAACCTGCTGTGGTGACCTAGTTTGCACCCCAATGGTCCCATTATACTGGTGTGTTGAGCAGTGTACCCCTCTTGGCTTATCTCCTTTTCCAATTGCTCTTTTACTGCATTTAACTTCCTGATCTGTGTATAGTCACAGATCTTGCAATCAAAGGGCAGAATCTACAATTACATTATCTGATTCACATTTCTGCTACACATTTCACATATTTTGTGCAGTTGTATTTCACAAACAGGAAGCAGCTACAGGTTCTATATATTTTTTTATCAACTGCATAGAGAAGGGCCACGAGTTTTTACATTTTTTTATGGCACAGAAGAAGACACAATGCACATTCAGCCACAAAATTTAGTTTACCTGCAGCAAGTGTAACTCACAAATCTGTTACAGTTTGACTCAGAAAACAGTGATAGTTTTATTTTCAAACATTTCTTTTACATTTATATTTTATAACCGTGATAGTTACATGTTATTGAGAATCATGCTATGGAATATCATGGTGGGAGACAGAAAATATATTGTTTCTGTCCATGTGTAATACACTCTGTTGAAGACACTGCTAGTTCTTTGCTAGCAGTTATGAAGATAAGTAATATTTTTATGTGAACATTACTACTTCCAAAACCAAGTGACCTGCAAACTATTGCTTAATATCAGGTGAAACTGCAGATGATTATGCTAAGGATGAAGCAAATTACCATATTGATATTTGCGTTAAAGGTTGTACATCTGTCATTTATATTGTTAAACATAAAAATAAATATATTTTTCTTATTTCTGTAAATATCTTGATAAACAAGCATTTAGGAATATATTAATGTCAAGTGAAAGCTAAAATCTATCCGAATAATAGTTTTTGACACTGTATGTCTAGTTTGTACAGTGTCCAATATATGAAAAGTGGTTTGTGAAACTTTAAGATATTGGGGTTTGGCTTTATTGGCTTGAATGTAACCACGAAGACTTAAAAAGTAAAAAACTGTCATCGACATTCAGAAGCCATGTCACTGAAATAGGGCCGGATTCACGATGGCTTGCATGGAGTCTAAGAGTAGAGTAAGACTCCATGCAGCCATCATGTCCGATGAGCGATCCAGGAACAGCCTGTAGGGGAGTATAAGAGAGCACCTAAAATGTCTCTTACACGGACAGGGCTGGGATATGCAAATTACCTCACTTGCAGCCGAAAGGCATGCAAATGAGGTAAATTTGCGATCCAGGAAGCACAAACCTGTCCGAGTAGGAGCCGTGTTAGTTGCAGAAATGTACTTAGTTGACAACTGAGTACCGTTCTGCAAATAGCACAATGGAGCCTTGTCAGCTCCAAATAAAGGTTGCATATGGTTGAGGAAGGATGCCAATAGCCAAATATATGGCCTTTGGAAATATTCCCAGATGCAAAATTAAAATAAAAATACTTTTTTTTTTTCGGCAATTTCCGATGTTTAAGCTTAGCGCAGCGCCACGCAAATGGGATGAGCCACAAAAAAACAGAAAAATAAAAATTAAAACCCACAAACATGGAATTTATGAAAATTGTTAAATTACAATGTAAGGGAATAGCAGGCTGAAGACAACATGGCCACCGAGTAGGGGTTGCTAAGGGGAGAAGCCCAGTCTAAGACATGTAACCAAGCATTAGTAGGCAATCCTATGTAAATGAGTGTTAGGATAGTGAATCACACTTTTACATAGCAAATGAGCACAGTCAGTGGAGTGTAGGAGTAGGATATGGGGAGTAACAGAGTAGGAGATAGGTGACATCACAAGGGGGTATGTATGAAAGTAGTGAAGCTCATTGGAGCAGAGTGTCATGTGTTAGCTGTCAGTTAGACATCATGGAAAGAGGTGTGTCAACAGGTAAGCCAGGGAAAGCCAAGAAATGGAAGGTGTATACTGTGGATAACACCAAAGTTTTTGCTGAGTGGGTATGCGTGCGTGTGCGCGCCCATAAACCTGAGTAAGACAGAGTGCACGCATGGAAGCATGAGTGCGCGCGTTTAACCTGGAGTAAGCATGTATAAGGCTGTTTAAAGACCTGTAAGTTGCATGTGGTGTGTGCAGCCACCAGAATAAGCAAGTTTTAGTCCGTCTAAGCATGTGTGCGCGCGTGTGAGCTGGTGTGCGCGTGTTTGCGCTTGTGTGCGCAGTGCTGCCCCCAAGGAAACAGAAAGGAAAAAGGATGCCACAGTATGAAGACAAGATTATCAATTTCAACAATTGGCTTAAGTATTGGTGTCATTCAAAGGGGATCCAATGCCTGTCAGCCTGGGATGACATGCTCGACAAGCCACAATGCTTCTCGCTAGGGACGGGCTTGCACCTGTCACCCTGGCCGGATATTGGCAAAGGCTCTTGCTACCCCCATAGTGCCTTTTTTAGGGAAGGCTCAAAAGACAAACCCAACTCCATAGGTATCACAAGGGATAAGAAACTAAGAGTAATGCTACTCAACGCCAGAAGTCTAAACCTCAAGATGCATGCACTCTAAACTCTCCTTAGCATGGAGAACATCGATATCTGTGCAGTAACAGAAACCTGGTTCAAGGCTCTTGAGCACCCCAGCACTACCAGGTTATACCTCATACCATGCTTTTCGCCCCAAAACTTGGACTGAACCACAAAAGGAGGGGGAGTATCAATATTCGGCCAAAGATACCCACACCTCCAGGTTGGTGGCAGCACGAAGCATCAGAGACTATCCATGTGCAACTAACAGTGGGTAAACTGCCTTCCAGTTTATAGCCTGCTACAGACCACCCTCCCAAACCCAGGAACCCCACTCGGCCTCCTGAGAACACTGGAAAATATGAAGGTCTCTCCACCCCCCATTATATTGGGTGACTTCAACTACCCAACCATAGACTGGGAGCATTACTCTAGCTCCAACACCTAGCCCAAAGGTTCCTAGAATTTATAAACTCAAATGCTATGGAACAACTTGTTACCACTCCCACAAGAGGGGAAAACATACTGACCTGATCATCACCAACATGGGGACTCTATGCTCCAGACCAGAAGTGTATCCTCACTGGTAAGATCAGACCATAAACCAATCTCACTGGCTATTCACATCCCGACCCCACCCCATGCCCAGAAAACCACAGTGAAAACTTCTAAAGCAAATTTTAACTCCTCAAAACCAAGGTGGAATCCTTCAAAGCCCCGGCCTGTGGATAATACGCCCAGACCGCAAAATCCTTTATAAACGATTCTATGAACACCTTCAGGAATGCATGGATCATGCAATCCCAAATAAAACCAAGACCCAATCCTCCAAAGGCAGATGTCCTGTCTGGTGGACCCCAGCCATAAACAAACTATACAATAGAAGGAGGAAGCTACTACATGATAGAGCAAAATCCCAAAAGGGAAGGCATCTCTGATCAGTATTAGCAAAAACTACGGGCACTCATAAAATCGTCTAAGGCCAGCTCGAGAAAAATTGCACAGGACACTAAGGATAATCACAAGGCTTTTTAGTTATGTTAGGAACCTGGGTGGAATTCCCAGATATGCTGTGAATTAGTCCAAAATGACAAAAATACAATCAACCCACAGACATTGCCAACATCCTAGCTGACAGGTTCAGCGCAAACTTCTCCCTCGCCTCCCCACCAAAAGGGCTAATATCTATCCCAACAGAGTGCTGCCCCCCTGACATCTCAGATGCTCAGGTTAGAGCTGCCCTCTCCAAAGCAAGAAACACAGCATCAATGGGACCAGACGGTGTCCCGGGCTGCGTCCTACATGAACTCCAAGAAGAGCTAAACCCAAACCTAAAACTACTGTTCAATCTCAGCCTTACTAGAGGACATGTACCCACAGAGTGGCGTACAGCAGCAGTGGTCCCTCTCCACAAAGGTGGTGCCTCAACGGATCCTGGAAACTATCGCCCCATAAGTCTCACTAGCTTGGTCTGCAAAGCTATGGAAAGGATCATCATGGACCTTATAAATAAAGATATTGGGGACCTGCAGACACTGGATCCTACCCAGTTCGGCTTTGTTAAGGGCAGATCCTGCCTCTTGAACCTGGTCGATTTCTTTCTTCCATTGACAAGGAGAAGGTGGTCCACATAGCCTACCTGGACCTCGCAAAAGCCTTTGATACAATACCCCACTCGGGCATTATAGATAAGCTCACCAGCTTAAATATAAACCCCTATGTCACTAGATGGGTTGCAAACTGGCTCAAGGACAGAACCCACATGGTTAAAATAGCTGGAGCCATGTCAGACTCCAAACCAGTTACAAGTGGCATCCCACAAGGCTCAGTCCTGGGACCTCTCTTGTTCGGTATATATTTCTCGGAGGTACAGGCCAACATGGAAGGACTGTGGCTAACCAAGTTCGCAGATGACTGCAAACTGGGTGCCATAATAGACTCTCCAGCCGACACAAGCGTCCTCCAAAAGGGCTTCATAGAAACAGACAACTAGTGCCAGAGCCATGGCCTCAAGCTAAATGCCAAAAAGTGTATAGTCATCCCCTTTGGCAAAAACAAAGTGCCCACAAATTACCACATAGGTGGTAATCCATTAAGTACAGAAGAAGTAATTAGGGACCTGGGGACCCAAGTTGATAGCAATCTCTCATTTGACAACCACATGGCCAAAGTGGTTAGAAAAACATTTTATATAGCCCACCTAATCATGAAGGGATTCACATCTAGATCAGGGGAGGTCATCGTGCCTCTTTACTCATCCCTCATCAGGCCCATATTTGGAGTACAATGCCCCTTTGGGATGTACCTTACCAGACACCTGCAGCAACTGGAAAGACCCCAAAAGTACCTCACCAAGAGGATCAAGGGGCTCAAACAGATGCCGTATGCTGCCCGGTTAAAGAAACTCCAGCTCTACTCAGTGGCATACTGCCTGCTCAGAGGCGATCTGTGCCTGACGTATAAAGCCATGTCCAACCCGGAATTAATGGACATGCTGCACCTCAGAAAATCCAAATCCCATCGAGCTACACACTCAAGGGACTTGAACCTCAGCACTGAAATAAATAGGACATGCTGGAGGGACAGATTCATAACCCAGAGGCTCCCTTCACTCTGGAATAAAATCCCAGTCCAGGTTAGGCAGAGTCCCTCATTGACTCTCTTCAAGAGGAATCTTGATGAGTGGATGGGAGATCGTAGGTTTACCCCGGGTATCACTTCTGTGTCACTGTTAGACAGAGGCACAGTATACTAACCTTGAAAAAGGGCAAAGCAAAATTAATTTAATATGGGTGGCGAAAGCCATACACACTCTGGCTAGGCTTATAAATGCCCTAGGGCAGATAGCCTAGTATGAACCTATGAACCTATGAACAACAAATAGTAGGAAGCTACCAGGGAGTACTAGCAGAGCTAGCAGGTGAAAACAATCAGGATCAGGCAATTACACAGGCAGAACACTAGCCCAGCCCAGCACTTAAAACTCTGCAAACAACAGTGCAGTGTGTATCTCTCAAGAGACACTGCAACACTGGAGTAAGCTACTAGAAGTGAAAACTGAAAAAGCTTCACTCAGACAAAAAATGCTAGGGGCTGCCATTGCTGTTATAAGGTGACATATGCAACATGCTGAGGGTGGTGACAATGCAAATGCTGCCGGACAACCCACAGTGAGGAGACGGAGAAGAGTGTACAGGCCCAGGGTCACCTACCAGGGGTTACATGAGCTGGAGATAGTGGAGCGCTATAAAGTGGACAGAGACCTCCTGCAGCAAATTGTTGAGCTGTGCAGGCCACACCTCACACACAGAACCAACAGAGGGGAACCCATCCCAGTGGAAACCAAGGTATGTGTTCGCCTAAGAATACTAGCAACAGGTACCTTCCAGAGACCAACTAGTGATATGATGGGGATATCACAGGCATCAGCATCCAGGGTACTGCACCAGTTCCTGGATGCCATGTCAGCACATGTCGGTGATCATGTATATTTCCCCAATTCCCGTGAGGTATTGGCCAGCAATATGCGTCTCTTCCAGCAAATAGCAGTATACCCTGAGGTAGTGGGTGCAATAGACTGCATGCATATACGCATCAAAGCACCAGCTGGTGAGCAGAGTAGGGCCTACATTAACCACAAGGGCTTCCCCTCCATCAACTGCCAGGTTGTGTGTGATGCCCAGGGCATAATAATGAATGTGTGTGCTGGCTGCCCTGGAAGCTACCATGATTTCCATATCTGGCATCTGATGCAGCTGTACCAGACATTTGCCAATGGGGACATCCCACATGGTCACCTAGTGGGGGATGCTGGCTATGCACTGGAGCCGTGGCTGATGACACCCATCAGAAAGGAACACACACCTGAACAGGAACGCCATAATGAGGCACACGCACAAACACAAAATGTAATCGAGCGTGTGTTTGGGCTGCTCAAATCATGGTTCTGGTGCCTAGACACATCTGGTGGAGCCTTGCAATACTCACCAACTACATGTACCCAAATTGTCATGGTATGTGCTATGCTACATAATATGATTCTGTGAAAACAGCTGCAGCAGGACCAGCATAGGCCTGGGCCAAACAGCCCCCCACCATTGCCGAGGCCATCACAGGCAGAGCGTGACTCGGAGGAGGAACAACCTGAGCCTGCCCCAGTAGGCAGAAGGAGGCGTGCCCAGTATGCCTTGGCCTTGGCAAAGAGGCAACGCATAGCACATACACTGGCTCAGTAGGAACCCTGGAAATTATACCTCTCTCTGACTCCCACATATAGTGAAAGGGATGCCTAAGTTGACACAACCTGCTTTCAAACATGTACAGGGAGTGTAGTATGTGCATCCGACATAGGCAGCCCTGCAGCACCACCTGAGGCATGATTGCCATGTGTTAAGCAATGTATAGTAGTGCTAAACAGCATTTACCACCATGTAGTATATGCAAACTTGATGACCTTGAGTATCATCCTACCCTCACCAAGCATGATGCCACAATATGAAGACAAGATGATCAATTACAACAATTGGCTTAAGTATTGGTGTCAGTCAAAGGGGATCCAATGCCTGTCAGCCTGGGATGACATGCTCGACAAGACATGATGCTTAGCTTAGGGACTTTCACCTGTCACCCCTGGCCTTTCCTCCATAGGTATCACAAGGGATAAGAAACTAGAAGCAATGCTACTCAATGCCATAAGTCTAAACTGCAAGATGCACGCACTCCAAACTCTCCTCAGCATGGAGAATGTTGATATCTGTGCAGTAACAGAAACCTGCTTCAAGGCTCCCAAGAGCACCCTAGCACTAATAAGTTACACCTCATACCATGCTTTACAGCCCCAAAACATGGAACAAACTACAAAAGGAGGGTGAGTATCAATATTTGCCAAAGATACCCACACCCCCAGGTTGGTGGCACAGCATGAAGCATCAGAGACTATCCATGTGCAACTAACAGTGGGTAAAACCGCCTTCCAGTTCATAGCCTGCTACAGACCACCCTCCTAAACCCAGGAACCACACTTGGCTGACTTGCGAACACATGAAAATATGAAGGTCTCCCCAAACACCATTATATTGGGTGACTTCAACTATGCCCAAGACCAGAAGTGTATCCCTCACTGGTAAGATCAGATCATAAAGTAATCTCACTGGATATTCACATCCCGGCCCCAGCCCATGCCCAGAAAACCACAGTGAAAAACTTTTCTTTAAAGCAAATTTCACACTCCTCAAAATCTAGGTGGAATCCTTCACGGCCCCTGTGCCTGTGGAAAATACGGCCCAGACCTCAGAACCCTTTATAAACGCATTCTATCATGCAATCCCAGATAAAACCAAGACCCAATCCTCCAAAGGCAGGCATCCTGTCTGGTGGACCCCAGCCATAAACAAACCATATAATACAAGGAGGAAGCTACTATATGATAGAGCAAAATCCCAAAAAGGGAAGGCATCTCCGATCAGTATTATTAAAAAACTATGGCCACACATAAAATCGTCTAAGGCCAGCTTTGAGATAAAAATTGTACAGGACACTAAGGATAATCACAAGACTTTCTTTAGTTATGGTAGGAACCTGGGTGGGAATTCCCAGATATGCTCAGAATTAGTCCAAAATGACAAACAATACACCAAACTCACAGACATTGCCAACATCTGAGCTGACAGGTTCAATGCAAACTTCTCCCCCCCACCAAAAGGGCAAATATCTATCCCTGCAGAGTGCTGGCCCCCTGACATTTCAGATGCTCAGGTAACAGCCAGCCTCTCCAAAGCAAAACACACAGCATCAATGGGACCAGACGGTGTCCTGGGCTGTGTCCAACATGAACCCCAAGAAGAATTGAACACAAACATAAAACCACTGTTCAATCTTAGCCTTACCACAGGATATGTACCCAAAGAGCAGTGTACAGCAACAGTGGTCTCTCTCCACAAAGGTGGTGCCTCAATGGATACTGCAAACTACCGCCTCAGAAGCCTGACTAGCTTGGTCTGCAAAACTATGGAAAGGATCATCATGGACCTCAGAAATAAAGATATTGGGGACCTACAGACACTGGATCCTACCCCGTTTGGCTTTGTTAAGGGCAGATCCTGCCTCTTAAACCTGGTTGAGTCATTTGAAACAGTCACCAAGGCCATTGACGAGGGGAAGGTGGTTCACACAGCCTACCTGGACCTCGCAAAAGCCTTCCATACAATACCCCACTTGGTCATTATAGATAAGCTCACCAGTTTCAATATAAACCCCTATGTCACTAGATGGGTTTCAAACTGGCTCAAGGACAGGACCCACATGGTCAGAAATGCTGGAGCCATGTCAGACTCCAAACCAGCTACAAGTGGCATCCCACAAGGCTCAGTCCTGGGACCTCCCTTGTTTGGTATATATTTCTTGGAGGTACAGGCCAACACAAAAGGACTGTGGCTGAACAAGTTTGCAGATGACTGCAACTGCGCATAATCGACCCTCCAGCTGACACAAGCATCCTACAAAGGGCCTCATAGAAACAGACAACTGGTGCCGGAGCCATGTCCTCAAGCTAAAAGCAAAAAAGTGTATAGTCATCCCCTTTGACAAAAACTGGTGCCCACAAATTACCACATAGGTGGTAACCCATTAAGTACTTTAGAAGTGATAAGGGACCTGGGGACCCAAGTTGATAGCAATCTCTCATTCGACAACCACGTGGCCAAAGTGGTTAGAAAAACACTTCATATAGCCCCCCTAATCATGAAGGTATTCACATCTAGATCAGGGGAGGTCATCGTGCCTCTTGACTCATCCCTCATCAGGCCCATAATTGAGTACAATGCCCCTTGGGGGATGTACCTTATCAGACACCTGCAGCAACTGGAAAGTCCCCAAAAGCACCTCACCAGGAGGATCAAAGGGCTCAAACAGATGCCATTTGCTGCCTAGTTAAAGAAACTGCAGCTCCACTCAATGGCATACCGCCTGCCCAGAGGCAATCTGTGCCTGATGTATAAAGCCATGTCCAACCTGGAATCAATGGACATGCTGCACCTCGGTAAATCCGAATCCCATCAAGCTACACGCTCAAGAGACCTGAACCTCAAGACTGAAATAAATAGGACATGCTGGAGTGACAGATTCATAACCCAGAGGCTCCCTCCACTCTTGAGTAAACACCCACTCCAGGTTAGCCAGAGTCCCTCATTGACTCACTTCAAGAGGAATCTTGATGAGTGGATGGTAGATTGTAGGTTTACCCTGGGTATCACTTCTATGTCACTGTTAGACAGAGGCACAGTATACTAACCTTGAAAAATGTCATGGCAAACTCCAGGTAAAATGTGTGTTGAAAGCCAAACACACACTGGCTAGGATTATAAATGCCCTAGGGCAGATAGCCTAGTATGAACCTATGAACATAATCACACACACCAACTAGTACAACTGTGGTCAATATGGAGTAATGTTTGGCAATGTCCACCCAAGTTGGTGAATACACAGCAATGTTGGAGAAGCCTGGTTTAAGTATGCCATAGCTGAACAAAATGCAACATGCTCATATTTGCCCAACTTGCCCTTAACCAGTCTGGTCTGCTCAGTATGAATATTTAAAGCAGTGATGGGACTTAAACCCAGGATATTGTGCACCATAGTGAAAGTGCTGAACCACTACACCATGATGGTATTGCAGTGTTCAACCACTATGAAAGAATGTTGACAAGTCTTTGCAAACTATCCCATGGAAACCCTGCAGGCACAGCATAATCCCTGTTGAGTTATGACACAAAGGAGTCCGGCAGTAAGAACACAACATGACTTCCAACACACACAGTATAAATGTCAATATTGGTCATGTTCACACACAACCACAAATGTAGTGGACTTCAGATCACAACATATGGAAAGGTCACACTGGGCATGCTCACACACTTGGATAAATGAGACATATGTCAGGCAACAAACCATGGAAAGCCTGAACTGGGCATGCTCACACACTCAGGCCATGTCTGAGTATAGCAGTCGGCCACACATATCTGGCAGTTGTATGTGTTAAGCCAGGAACCTCCCACGATCCAGCAATCCACCCTGTGCACACAGTTAAGTGACAACAGACACATATATTAATATACTGGAACCCTGTCATGATGAAACATGTTCCACAGATACACAAGTTGTTCATAGAAACTGGGAAAGCTACGGCAATAAAGACCTGCAAACAATATCAGCAACAGATATTGTGCATCCCGAACATAAGGCTTACATAGGTGCAGAGGTCGATACTAGGCTGCTCTGCCCTAGGGAATTCATAAACCTAGCCAGAGTGTATTTGGCGTCCGCCTCGGTAGAGTAGCCTACTGTGCCTCTGTAAAGTAGGTTACAGAAGGCACCCTTTTGTTAGTTTGCTGTGCCTCTGTCAAGCAGGGACACAGTGGAGATCCCAGGGTGAATGCAATTTCCCATCCATGCGGCTGGATTTTGCTGGAAGAGGGTTGGCGAGGGCTACGCTTAACTTTAATTGGATTCAATTCCAGAGTGAGGGGAGCCTCTCTGGGGTAATTGGGAATATGTCCCTGCAGCATGTCCTATTTAGTTTTGTGCTGAGGTTTAAGTCCCTGGAGTGTGTAGCTCTAAGTGGTCTTGGATGTTATGAGAGGTGGAGCATGTCCATTACTTCTGGGTTTGACATGGCTGTGTATCTGGCGTAGGCATAGATTGCCTCTGAGTAGGCAAGCGTTAAGCAAACTGAGTAGAGCTGAAGATCCTTTAGTTGAGCTGCATAGGACATCTGTGTGTAGCTCATGATCCTCTTTGGGAGGTACTGGTTGTGGTCTCTGTAGTTGCTGCAGGGGTGTTATGGTAAGGTTACACACCCCAAAAGGGGCATTGTACCAAACATGGGCCTGATGAATGACTAGTAGAGTGGGCCAATAAATGACCTCCCATGATCTACATGCAAACCCCCATGTGATAAGGAGGGACATATAAAGTTAGTCTTTGCAAATGACTCTGTCAATGTGGATTAGCAAAGGAGAGGTTAATTGCAGATCTATGTTGTTGGTCCCCAAATCCATAACCACGCCTTCTTGTATTTTGAATGGATTACCTATTATGGTAAATGCAGCACCTTTGTTTTCCCAAAGGGAATTGACTAGGTAAGTGTCTTAGCATGGTGCACGAGGCCATGACCTCTGGCAACAAGCATCCATCTCTGTGGAGACCCTTTAGTGGAGTGAAGCATGTGTCAGCTGCAGTGTCGCCATGTTCCCCAGCGTTAGCAGCTTCATCTGTGAAGTTTGTTAGACATAATCCCCCCATGTTAGTCTGAACCCCAGAGAAGCACATACCAACAAGACAGGTCCCAGAACCTGAGCTCTGGTGGGACTGACGCATTTGTAACTGGTCTGGAATTCTGATGATGGCACCTGCAATTCTTGGACCAGGGTGGGTTCCATCCCTGAGGCAGATAGCAAAATTACATCTAGTGATAGTGGTGGGGTTGGGATATTTTGGTGCTGCCAAGCATATGTATGATGCCTGGAGTAAAGGGCCAATGGCTGCAGGCTTCTGTGTAAGCAACAGGGTAGACTGTGTGAACTAACCTTGCCCCTCATCATCCACAGCTGGCTTCAAAAGTAACCATTTCTAAAGATATGGAACTTATGTGTAAGAGGTAAGATCTGCCCTTTTTCAACAAAGCTCGAATTGTGTATGATCCACTGTCTGGAGGTTTCACAATGTTTTTTGATTATGACTTCCATGATAACACGCCCATAGCTTTTTCTACCACACTAGTCAGGTTTTAGCTTATGTAAGTGATAGTTTCTTGTGGTCAGCCGCGGCACCACCTTTGTGGAGAGTGGGACCACGGTATCTGTATGCCATTCTTAGGGTACATGGCATCCTGTAGTAAGGCTGTTGGAACAGTGGACTTAATGAGTGTTCAGTTCTACTCAGAGCTCGGTGGTAGGACACACAGCCTGGGGACACCAGGTCTCAACCCATACATATGCTGTGTTATCGGCTGTGAGAGTGGCACCTTCACCTGTGCACTGTGATGTCAGAGGTTACTAATTTGGGATGTGGGCATCTGCACCCGTGGTTTGTGCAGACTCTGTCCTGGTGGGTGTTGGCTGGCTATGTCCGTAGGCTTCAAGTATATATTCTTTAAAAGTTGTTACAACACCCAGGTTATTATCTGGGGGTTTCTACACATATCTCAGACACAATCTTAAAAGAAGCGCCTCCTCAAATACCTGTAGTATTGGTCATCGTCAAACTTGTGCAGATGATTACAAGTGAGGGATTGAAGTGTCTGGCTGATACCAGTTCAGAGATGCTCCTGGATATTGCTCTCAGGCTTCCTCTGCCACAGCTTATATGGTCAGCCCAACCAAACAGGTCTCCTGTTTTGAGGAGTCTTGTTTTATTTTGGGATAGCATACATATGCTGATGAAA
>NW_025050261.1:0-13676 GCF_019279795.1 Protopterus annectens
TGAACTTCAGCTATGTTGTAGCACTTTTCCCAAAAAAACCCCGGGGGGCTGTGGGTGGGCAATGGCCCCCAATTTTTGACTGAAGTCATAATGTGGTCCAAAAATGCATCTTGGACTTGACCCTGTATGCTGTGTTGTGGTGGACCACAGTGCCCCATGAGCATATCACTGTGCCCACACCTTGTCCAGCCTGGAGAGCAAGTTCTCACTGTACTGGACAATAAAAGTACCTAACACAACTGCGGCAGTAGTGTTGTATAGCTGTACAGACTGTGCTTGTTTGGCACACAGGATTTGTGTGCTATGTGTTATGCTGTGTGCAGGCCTAATGTATGCTTGTGCCAGCTGCAGAGATGTCTGCCAGTCATGCAGGATGCTATCCTTAGGCTCCACAACTGGCCTGGTGTGTTTCCATGCTTGTATTGCTGTCAGTGTAGGTCCACATCAGATTGGTATTGTGGTCACTGTAGTATTTCATGCCACCCGACAGGTTATGCCAGTACTGGGTTCAGAGTGCTTAGTCCACAGTTTGGCCATGTGTTTCCATCTCATACATGTGTTGTACATCCATGGGTAGGGGATAGGGTTGACTGTGTACATGTGGCAGCTGTGACATTACTACATGACACACATATTCCACAACTGTACCATAGAGGTGACTGACAACTGACCTTTGCACATGCTACCATAGTATTGAGATTGCATTGGTGATTAACAGCACATAGGGCCAATGGTGAACAAGATACATAGGTCCATACAGGGATGTCCGCCCAGGGCATGTATCCACCTAGCCAGAATGTGTGTGGCTTTCAACATGCATTGTAAATCTGTCTTGCTATGCCCTTTTCCAAGGTTAGTATACTGTGCCTCTGTCTCACAGTGACACATAAGTGATACCCAGGGTAACCCTACAATGTCACATCCAGTCATTAATATCACTCTTGAAGATAGTCACTGAGTCACTCTGCCTAACCTCTATTGGGATAATATTCAAGAATGAAGGGAGCCTCTGAGTTATGAATGTGGCCCTCCAGCATGTCCTATGTATATCACTCCTGAGGTTCAAGTCTTTCCAGGGGTATCCTGATGGAATCTGGATATTCTGAGGTGCAGCATGGCCATTAAGTGAGGGTTTTTCATGACTTTTATGTCAGGCCCGATTGACTATGAAGAGGCAGTATGCCACTGAGTAGAGCTGCTGTTTCTTTAACCAGTCAGTATGTGGCATCTGTTTGAGCCCTTTGATCCTATTGTCGAGGTACGTCTTTCCAGTTGCTGCAGGTGTCTGGTAAGGTGCATGCTGACAAGTTCATCATAGTCAATTATGGGCATGATGAGGGGTGAGTAAAGGCACAATGTCCTCCCCTGATCTACATGTGGATCCCATCATGATGATGTGGCCCATATAACATGTTTTCCTAACCACTTTGTCCATGTTGTTGTCAAATGTTAGAATGCTATCAACCTGTGTACCCCAAGGTCCATAATACCTTCGTCTGCACTTAATGGATTAACACATATGTGGTACTATGTGGTCACTTTGTGTTTGACAAAGGGGATGACTTTCACTTTTGTCATTCACCTTGAGGCCATGGCTGTGGTACAAGTCATGTGTTTGCAAGAGGCCCTTTTGGAGGATGCGTTGTTAGCTGGAGAGTTGATTATGGCGTCCGGTTTGCAGTCACCTGCGACTTGCTCAGCCACAGTACTTCCATGTTGGCCTGTACCTATGATAAATATATAATGTAGATGACAGCTCCAGGGCTGAGCCTTGTGGGACACCACTTGTACCTGGTTGGAGGCTGACATGGCTCCAGCAATTCTAGCCATGTGTGTTCTGCCCTTGAGCCACTGTGCAATATCCATAGTGACATGGGGGTTTAAATTTGTACACGGGGCAAGCTTCCCTAGAATGCACAAGTGGGGTATTGTATCAAAGGCTTATGCAAGGTCCAGGTAGGCTGTGTAGACCTCTTCCCTTGACAGTGACCTTGGTGACTGTTTCAAAGAAATCAAACAGGTTTGAGAGGCAGGATCTGCCATTAACAAAGCCAAACTGTGTATGGTGACATGTCTGTAAGTCCACAATATCTTTATATGTGACGTTCATGATGATCCTTGCCATAGCTTTGCAGACCAAGCTAGTCAGACATATGGGGCGAATAGTGTCCAGGATCCGTGAAGGCACCACCTGAATGTAGAGGGACCACTGTTGCTGTGCACTCTTTGGCCACATATCATGTAGTAAGGCTGGGATTGAACAGTAGTGTTACGTCTGGGTCTAGCTCTTCTTGTGGTTCATGTAAAAAGCCTGGGACACTGTCTGGTCCCATTGATGCAGTGTTTATTGCTTTGGGAAGGGCATCTCTTACCTGAGCATCTGTGATGTCAGGGGGGGCAGCACTCTGCCGCGAGACATATTTGCCCTTTTGGTGTGGTGGGGGGGAGAAGGCAGCAGTGAACCCGTCCACTAGGATGATGGCAATGTCTGTGTGCTTTGTATTTCGTGTGACATCTTGGATTACCTCTGAGCATATCTGGGTAGTACCACCCAGGTTCCTAACATAACCACAGAAAGCCTTGTGATTATCCTCAGATGGCCTTAGACAATCGTATGGGTGCCTGTAGTTGTCTTCCAATACTCTACCCTTCTGAGCTTTAACTATTATCTATATGGCCTTTGCCTTATTGCATAAGCCTTATGTTTTAGGTAGAATTGCTTTGGAACCAACAGGACATTGTGTATGACTTAAAACTGTTTGAGTTCCTTAAATGTATGTTGATTTAATTAACAAGGGTGGTGTATATTTCATTATGTTGGCTGTCTGTATTAACAACTTGTCGTCTGCCTTTATTATGTTATGTGTGGAGCTTTTCTCCCCAGGCCTCTACTGAAAATGGACAAAATCCAGCTAGACTATCTTGGTCAACAATGTAAAAGTAATAACAATAAATAATATGGCATCTTACCTGCACGCTGTCTTGCTGCTGTGTGGATCCAACCTCCATCATGATGCATGACTGTTGCTGTTGTTGTTCTGGGGCTGGATCCACAACACTTAGCAGTAGCCCCCCCTGTCTGGTGAGGGGGGATGTGACCCCACCTGTGGCAACCTGTTGCCTGGGGTATCTGCAGCACGCTGGTGGACATTTCTAATCAAATCACTGCAGTGATGTCTCACCTGCTCATATGTCCTATCATGCATGCCAACATCATTTATCCTGCTAACTAGATTTTGCCACAGTGCAGACCTCTCCTGCTGATTCTGGGTGGTGCGTGAGAACAGGATGGCATAGTCACGCACCAGGCTCTGGTGGATCACTTCATCCTCTGCAGCAGAATATAGGGTTCCTTTTGGAGCCATGTTCTGGAAAGGTACACAAACAGGTTATCAGCATAGTATCTCAGCAATACATGGTACACATTCTATACAGGGAGTATTAAATTGTACTTATTACTGCTTGGTTGTAACTTGATTAAAGTGTAGATATCATTCTAAGTCATTTGGACTAAGCACTTGGCCTTCAGACCAGTTGTTTTACATTAGGGAGGTTTGTGGCAAGCACTGTGGTGGCAGGACACATATCTTTCATCCATTGAAGTTGGGAACTGCTGATTGAGGCCCAGTGTACAAGTGTATTAGTTCTGGTAGAGGCAGTTGGCCTTCAGGCCAGTTATTTAACATTAACAAGGTTTGTGGTCTGCACTTGTGTGACAATAGGCTGTACTCTGCCATTCATAGCTGGGGACATCTGGTTTCAGGTTTATAGTGCCTGCATATTTGAGCTGTATCTTACTGACATTGGTACACCTTGTTTGTAGCAAACACTACATCCAGGCCTCCTGAATCTAGCTTTGTTTATATGCTTGTTATTTGTTAGCTTGTTATTTCACTGGTATTCTACTTCCACATAATACACAGCTTATCTCACTTCTGTGACTCACTACTGATATCTGCATTGCTTACTGTACGATTTCCATGCTACACATGATATGTAAGTGACTGCTTGTCATTGTTGCATTTACTTAATTGTGACATCGTTGTAATTTAGTTACCTGGGCACTCCTGCTCACTGACGTTTTATATCAGTCAGCAGTTGTAGGTAATATCAGTACACCTCACTCCCCACTGGACCTTGTTTTCAATTATTACGAATTTCTACAATAGTATTCTAGCATGTCCAGAGGTCATTGTCGTTTCCTCCCAGTCCAGCTGGTGAGTGTGGTACTCAGAGACAATGTTGGGAAATAGCTGCTGCATGTACACAGACAACCCTCCTCCTAACAACAAATTCAAACTCATGTGAGTGATGCAACCATATACCAAACTGGAGGCTAGGCCTGCTCCACTCAATACCGCCATAACCAGTCAGGTGGCTTAGGAAACCACACTCACTACACTTCCAGTCTCACATAGACCTTACCACAAATAGCAGAACTAACACATGATCACACATGAACATACTTGAGCAGAGACCTCCTCCTAAGCAGACACACTCAGGCAACCACTACCACGGAAACGCATACTATGCAACACATATCACACAAAGCCAATGTGCTGAACACTCACAGCCATTAACAGTAAACAACACACCTCATACACCTGTACTAGGTGCCTCTATCATCAGGCACACTGACATCACGTTCACCAGGCTTAACGAGATGAGGGTCACAGTGCAGCCTGTCGACACTATGACCCTGCCACATAACACAAACTCATGTAACCCCAAGGCAAGTACAGGTATGACTCAGTCAATGTCCATGCTGGTGTGAATGACCTGACACATACCTCCCTGGACTACATGACATGAGACAGTACGGAGCTCTCTGAGCACATAGCCCAAGACAGTTTGACCCTGACCTTGAGTAGCATCTTACCCTCACCAAGAATGATGCCACAATATCAAGGCACGATGATCCCTTCCAACAATTGACTGACATACTGGTGTCATTCACAGGTGTGCCAATGCCTGTCATCTTAGGGTGGTATGCTTTGCTAGGGACAGCTTGCACCTGTCACCCCTGGCCTATTGGATTTTGGCAGGCTCTGCTACACCCATAGTGCCTGTATTAGGCAAGGCTCATAAGGCAAACCCACATCCATTTGTATCACAAAGGATGAGGAAGTAAGAGTGATGCTACTCAACACCGGAAGTCTAGACCTCAGGATACACGCACTCAAAACCCTACTTAGCATTATGGACATCGATATCTGTGCAGTAACATAAACCTGTTTCAGGTTTCACAGGAGCACACCAGTACTACCAAGTTATAGCTGTTACCATTCTTGTCAGCCCCAACACTTGAACAAGGGAGGGGGAGTATCAATATTCAATGCAGATTCCCACGCCTCCACATTGGTGGCAAAGTACAACATAGGTGTTAGGCCATTGAGTACAGAAGACATAGTTGGGGACCTGGGAAGAAACATGATAGCAGTCTGTCATTTGTCAACCACATGGCCAACGGATTGAAAGACATGTTATATAGCCCAGCTAATCATGAGGGATTCACATGTATGGCAGGGAGGTCATTGTGCCTCTTTACTCATCCATCATCAGGCCTATATGCATAATGCACCTTTTGGGATGTACCTAACCAGACACCTACAGCAACTGGTACAGGACAACAGTACCTCATCAAGAGGATGCAATGGCTCAAACAGATGTCATATGCTGCCCAGTTAAAGGAAATCCAGCTGGACTCAGTGGCATACTGCCTGTTATGAGGCAATCTGTGTGTGCCATATACAGCCATGTCCTACCCAGAGTAATGAACATGCTGCACCTCAGAAATCAGAGTCCCATACAGCCACATGCTCAGGAGACCTGAACCTCAGCACTGACATAAATGGACATGCTGGAGGGGCATATTCCTAACCAAGAGGCTCCCTTCACTCTGTAATGAACCACACTACAGGTTAGGCAGAGTCCCTCATTGACTCTCCATAGGAATCTGGATGAGTGGATGGAGATCATAGTTGTATCACATCTATGTCACTGTTAGACAGAGGCACCCTATACTAACGTCGGACAAGGGCATAGCAGCATAACTTGTAATTGGGTGGCGAAGACACACATTCTACTAGGCTTATCAATGCCCTAGGGCAAATAGCCTAGTATGAACCTATGAACATGTGTGTACTATAGTACTTCTGCCATATGTTGCATGTGTGTGTGTTGTGGGGATGCACAGGTAATGGCCAGATATTTGCTGCACAGGTGACACATCTGACACTCTGGGTGTTCATCCCTACATACTGGATGTGTGTTGCCATCCAACCCTGTGATGTGGACACATTACTCAGCCTGGATATACATATCTGAACAACACCACAAGCACAGTACACTACCTTGCTATGTATGCATGTAATTACACAGTTATTCAATAGTTATGACTGTGATGCTATCCATGCAGCCCATTGGGCCAGTGGAAGCCACAACACACACTGCTGGCCCCTTTGCATATGCTTACCACAGACATCCCACATACTGCATGTACTGTGCACACAGTTATCTAACCCAGAACAACTGCACACCACTTATTAATCCTGTCCAGTGGACTACAGATACAGGCACATTGTATAACAATAGCAGGAGGCTACTGCAGCACAGGGCAGATTCACATGGAGGCAAGGCATCTGTGGTCACAGTGTTAAGATGCTTCACATTCACCAAATGCACAGATATTGGCAACATTGTTGCAGACAGTTTAGGTGCAGGTACCCCCCCCCCCCCATTCTCCTACACATGTGGTATTAGTTATCCCAGATGACTGTAACCTCCCTATCCTCTCACATGTCCAGGTGAGGGCCACCCTCAACATTGCAGAACACATAGCATCACTGTTACGAAATGGTATCCCTGGATGTGTGCTACGTTCACCCCTGGAGGACATAGCACCACATGACAGACTGATATTAATCCCTGGCCATACTACAGGATATGTACCTGAACAGTGCCATACATACACAGTGGTCCCACACCAATGAGGAGGAACCTCTACTGACCCTGGGAACTACTGCATCATATGCACAACTGGCCTTGTGTTCTAAGCTATGGAAGTTTTAAGTATGGGAAACATGTACAGCAATATTACATATGTATATTTCAGACTATGTACACACAACCTATCTCATGGACATACCTATAGATAGTGAACTATGATACATTTGAGGTGTCACAGTAAACACAGTATTAACCTGCTACTTTGCATTACCTGTGTTTGTGGCAGCTGTTGCTGTGTCAGTGGTGCTGCTTGCTGCTGCTGTTTGCTGCTGCTGCTGCTGCTGGTTTTGCTGCTGGCTATCGTCTTTATTTCTCTCTCTGTCTCTCTCTCTCTCTCTTTCTCATTAGGTTTGTGCAATGACTGTATTGCATGTGTGGAGTGTGGTACTGAATGCTTTTGTAGGTATCTGCATAGGCCATGTGATGGCCTCTGCACCAATTGTAAGGCAGCATTTGCTAATTGCATACAGCCAGTTGTGTACTGATTGCATGTCTCACTGTGATTTCAGGACACTGCTATAAAAGGTATGTGAGATAGGCGTGCCCTTGTCAGCGGGCGTGGACCATGCTGGTATGCTGTTGACAGTGTTCTGTGAGTGTGAAGGTTAGTACATCTCCCATGCTTCATGCTGTGTTGTAATTCAGGTTGCTGCATTTCTCTTGCCTGTTCCCTGTAGTGAGTGTGTATGCATACTGACACACTATATTTCATATGTATTGCTATATATATATATATGTGTACATATACATACTTTCATATATGTACGTTAGCTGACATTATTGGGTACAAGCTAACAATTAGCAGGGCTGTTTCTGTTAACACTACACTAGTATGGGAATCCAGTAATTGGGACAGAAAGTCTGCCTGACATGCTTTGGGTAGTACACATACTATATTGCCTTTATCTTCATTCCTACTATTACATGTTCCACTTATTTAGCACTATATTCCTGTATGAGAGTCATGGCTTGTGGTAGGTCATACAGACTAGTGTTACAATGGTCTTGTGGTAGGGCCTACTAGTATGCTTGTATTTTGCTTTTTTGAGTACAGGGCCTATCAATCAAAGTGCTGGAGGCACCTTTAAGCAGTTAAAGCGCTTAGTAGGTCTCACAGTAGTCAGGCTGTGTTGCAGATTCTGGTTGCTGCATTTATCTTCACTGTTTCCTGTAGTGAGTGTGTATGCTACTGACACCTACAACTATATTTCATATGTATTAATATATATTTATATATATGTATGTGTACTTATACATACCTTCATATATGTACATTACATTACATTATTATGTACAAGCTAACAATTAGCAGGGCTGTTTCTGTTAACACTGAACTAGTATGGGAATCTAGTAATTTGGCCATTAAAACTCTACCTGACATGCTTTGAGTAGTACACCTCCTATATTGCCTTTATATTGATTCCTACTATTACATGTTATATTTATTTTAGCACTATGTTCTATATGGCAGTCATGGCTTAGTGGTAGGTCATACAGACTAATGTTACCAAGGTGCCGGGTTTGAGACTGGCAGTGGGAATTTTATTTGCTTTCCAAACTTCAAACTGAGTACAGGACCTGTCAATCAAAGTGCTGAGGCCACCTTTAAGCAGTTAAAAGGGTTAGTAGGTCACACAGGGTCAGGCTGTGTTGCAGATTCTGGTTGCTGCATTTATCTTCACTGTTTCCTGTAGTGAGTGTGTATGGATACTGACACCTACGACTATATTTCATATGTATATATATTTATATATATGTATGTGTATATACATACCTTCATGTGTACATTACCTTACATTATTATGTACAAGCTAACAATTAGCAGGGCTGTTTCTGTTAACACTGAACTAGTATGGGAATCCAGTAATTTGGCCATTAAAACTCTACCTGACATGCTTTGGGTAGTACATCTCCTATATTGCCTTTATATTGATTCCTACTATTACATGTTATATTTATTTTAGCACTGTGTTCTTGTCATGGCTTAGTGGTAGGTCATACAGACTAATGTTACCAAGGTCCTGGGTTTGAGACTGACAGTGGGAATTTATTTTTCTTAGCTTTCAAACTGAGTACAGGACCTGTCAATCAAAGTGCCATAAAGGCACTTTTAAGCACTTAAACCAGGTCTGCGCTGCTTGCTGGAGCTCACGCGACTGGTGGTGAGCTCTAACACGCGACACCGCTATTTTCTTTGAAAGAAAAGAAAAAGGGGTGACAGGAAAGTGGTGAAAAGGGGTCACAAAGAGAGGTAAGACAGTAGGGAAACAAGCGTGGGATTTGCAGGAAGGATGTAGGTAAGGCCCATAGATGCCCATGTCGCAGCAACAGCTGTGTATTTCTATGTATTTTGGTGAGACATTTGAAACCTTCCACCCCTGAGAGAGGTGTCAGGACAACATTAATATTTGTTGTAAAGCCAATTGTAATTAACAGTTTCAATGTCCAGCGGACATGTGCGACATGGACAGCTATGTATAATTTTTTTGTGGGTACAGAGTGCCCTTTTTTTTTTTTCAGGTGAGAGTGGTATGTCAGGTGAAGGAAGTCGGTATAGCTGGGGAGGTAGGTTGGGTAGGTTAACAGACAAGACAGACAAGATGCATACAGGGGCGGTGTATGACACAAGTGGGGGGGTTACACAATTGACGGGGACGGAGGTTGGGATATCCAGGGCACATGAGCCCACAGATGGCAACAGTGGAACTGATATCCCCACCCATAGGCAGTTGCCACTGTTCCTTCACAGCCCAGGATGGGGCTGTGCTGGGGGCTGTGCGGGCAACGGGCGGGGGCCGTAGCTGTGCCACGAGCCTCGAGCTGGCGAGGGGCCCAAGAACAGAGTCTTGGATCTCCTTGCACCACAGGACACACCTTGGAGGGTGAGTGGATCCCTCCGGCCACGCTTGCAGAGGGGACGGGCCCCATCCCTGCAGCGCTTCCACCCGAAGGTGGCACAGGGCCACCGGAGGAGGGTCCAGCCTGGGCACTAGTGCCAGGTGCAGTCGCCAGCTGAGGTGGGAGAGGTGGGTCCGCTGGGACCTGCCTTCCCAAGCGTTCTAGGTTTGTGAGTAGTTATGTTAGTTTGGGTTAGTGGCATATTATTCCATTCAGTTTAGTTGTAACAGCATGCATTGGTATTCCCATTAAACAAACACCCAGATATTAACACCATTGAACAAGGGGCATATCAATATCACATGCATTATTTGAACGGAAATACACAATCAAACAACATGCAGGGTTGATTAATGGCAACAGGCCATCAGTTTGCAGTTATGAAAAGGGCACATGCACAAACAGACATGCATATATTTTTGAAACGGACAAATGTCCATGATTAATGAAATGTTCACATACCATTACTTAGTGTTGTTATATGGAATTATAGGGTTGGGTGGAGAAAGAAAATGACACATTCATAAGTTACACATTGATATACATTTGTAATAGGTACACAATTAAGTTGAGGCTGATGTTTCAAAATGATTTTTATTTGACTGTCATGCTAGACCTGTTACAAATACATCACTATCCACTCTTATTTTGAATTTGATCCAGATGCATCATCCTCTTTCACACACTTTCGCGGCAGGACAGGGGGACAGCTACTTGATGGTTTTGGATCTGTTCAGATAATCATTCATTCTATCTGCGGTGGTTTGCACTGTTTATCACCACGCCACACAGATTTTGACCTGGGCATTTCCAGATTCCAGACGCACTGAAATCAGTTTGCGGGTTTTGTTTGTGCGCTTCCATTTGGTTTGGTAGAAACGCAGGGCTTATATTCCGGGTTATTACTGCTATTTATTCATACACGCGGCCCTTTCTGATACTCTCACGCACATCGCAACTTCACGGTTCAGGTTGGATTTGAGTTGCCTTCTGGGCTTTGGTTCCGCATATTAATAGACCTGGTGATTGATTCAAACACTTCCAGCAGCCTCCGCCTGTGCGTGATTCCAGCATTCCAACGGGGATAAATCTCACGTAGCTGACCTCAGGTTCTGGAGAAACGTACTCGCAGGGGCTACTGCGGGTTATACTATATTTAATTAGTTGGACATCTGGTATTACAGCACTATTTTATTTCTATCAATTATATTTCCAGTTACTTGCATACTGATGAACCTGTTTGCAGCCCATACCTGCAGACTTTCAATTCTTGCTTGCGCATTATATTGCCTTTTAATCAATACGCACTGCAGTGTTCTGATACATGCTACACTATAATATTTATTTACAAGTACTGGGTGGGGTTACTAACCTGCATGGTGCAGCCGCCAGCCAGTTCATCTGCTCGATTCACAGAACGGACACCTGCAGCTGTAATACAAAGGAAGTAATATTGGACTACACATCTCCATGGTATCAGCTAGTTGAAATCCTTACATACATGAGTAAAATGTAACTTACTCAGTGCTGGGGCGTTGGGCATATCCCGGGCCTCCTGGATCCATTAGGTCAACTGGTCTTGCTTACGCCACTTCAGGTCCGCATGGTGGTGACGGACCTGCTCACCAGTGCGTGGAATGCCAGTAGCACTGGTCAGATCATGAGCCAACCGGTCCCATGCCTCCGCCCTATACGCTCCCCATGAGACCTGGCCCTGCATGAGTTGGGCCTCATGATGGTGGACTAGGAGCCAGACCATGTATCTGGACTCCTCAATGCCCCAATGCTGTGCTCGAAAGCAACGTCCATCACCTACTCCACTCATGCTGACTGCAGGTCTGTTCTACAATCGGTTATCCTTTGTATTCGCGCCTATCGGGCTTATATATGCCGCTTTTCCCAGACATTTCTCTCATTGCCCATTTTCGAATTCTATCTACTTCACTGGAAATGCTTTATCATGCTCCATTCTGGATTTTATCCCATATATATGCTATTTCTGCACTTCTAGTTATTGCTGTCATGGCTTAGTGGTTTAGTACCTTGACTCTAGTGCATGGTATCCTGGGTTCGAATCTGACCACTGATTTTTAATTTTCATGACAGAAATGAGTTGAGGACCTGTCAATCAAACATGCCAAAGGCACTTTTAAGCACTTAAAACCAGGTCTGCTCGCTTTGCGAGAGCTAACGCACTGGCAGTTAGCTTGTGGGAGCGGCGCGCGCAAACGGTGTGCGCTGGGATAAACCTTAATTGGCTAGACACACATGTTCAGCTGAGCACAGCTAGTTGCACACAGTTTCAGCCTGTTAAACCAGTGCTTAGCAACGGCAGCAGTTTGCAGCTTTTAAACACTACTCAGCTATGGGCACTCTGTCTCTGCAGCTTAGCTATCAGTACATTTCTGACTATTTTATTATTGTGTTACTTCAAATATATGCTCCATTTCATTCCATTTTACAAAAGGGAATACTTTACATTTGTACAATACTGTCAGGGGCCTTTTAGTGCTTATTTACAAAAAAAAAAAGGTTGTTGTGGGCTCGAACCCTGCCTGCCTACTCTTAAGCCGGCAACTCTACCGCTAAGCTATTACTTCTTGGCTTACTTTGCATATTTAGTTCTTATATCCTTCTCCACTGATTGCTAACTGCATTGCACTAGCACACCACATTACAGCGCACACAGTAGCAAACATTTACTGGGTTTAAAAAATAAAGGTTTTTATTTTCATTTTATAGCCTCTGTTCACTTTATACACTGATGGTCTGTGGGGCATGTGTTGTGTAGTGTGTTTATTCACATTTCCATGGCCTCTCGTGGCTGTTTACTTTCAGCCATTCTACACTTCCGGGCGTCCGCATGGGGCTTAGCCTATGGACACGCCTACTCTCTTACATGGACCGTGTAAGAGTTACAGTGTGATTCAGCATGCCTCATGCACCTCATGCATATGCATGACATGCTGACATCACACGTTTACAGCCTCCGTGTAAGAGTTATAACTCTACACGGAGGCTTCCTGAATCTGGCCACTTTGGCCATTATATTTTTTAATAGTCTTCTATTACAAAACTCCTTATCACTTGAGATTTCAAATCTATCAATTAATTTAAGAGCAGGAGACCCCCCATTTAAAAATATTTACTAACCCACTATTGGCAAAGAGCAATAGAAGAAATTCCCTGTATCCGTAGTGACATTTGCCAAACTTTCTGTCTTTACATCTAAATATGATAATTGGTTCTGATTCAGAAAATGCAGATCTGGTATTTTTGTGTCCAGGTTCTTTGACTCACCTTGGCCTTAAAGCTGCTAATCCAGCATATGAATCTGTATAAAACATAGATGTAGTATGCCAGCACTATACTCTTTGGACAGTGTTCTGCTACATTGTTGGCTTACTGTGCTTACAGGGAATGGAATACGTCATAATAACTTTAGGATGCTAGAAAAGGGAGAGCTGGAAGTGGCAGCAATATTCATGAATATCAAATGTAGAGTAAAGGAGGAGGAACACACCCATCAAGGGATTATGAGGAGATATGTCACAAACTATGGTAAGTGCCTTGGTGATTAAGGCAAAGCAAAGTGCCATTGGTTAAGGCAAAGAAAGAAGGAGGCACTGGTGCATCATTTCAGTGTGTTGTACCCAGACATGTCAAGGGTGGAGGATGAGAGAATGGAAGTCAGAAAAGAAGTGGGGAGGAGGAAGAGGGTAATGCTTATTGTTATCTGATTCCCCCAGAGTGACTATGAGATTCAGCTC
>NW_025050262.1:0-13259 GCF_019279795.1 Protopterus annectens
CATTTGCTCGGCTTAATGGTCAACCCTGCCCTCTGTAGTCTGCCCAGCACCTCCCTGACATGCTGAAGGTGCTCTGGCCAGGAATGGCTGTAGATAGCAATATCATCTAGGTAAGCAAGGGCAAACCCTCCTGCTAGGATATGATCTACCAGCCTCTGGAAAGTTGTTGGGGCATTATTTATCCCAAAGGGCATCTTTGTGAACTCATACAAGCCAAAAGGAGTCACAAAGGCTGACTTCTCTGTAGCACTGAGAGTCAAGGGCACCTGCCAGTAACCCTTGGTAAGATCAATGGTTGTAAGATACTTAGCCCCACCCAGCTGGTCTAGGGCCTCATCTGTCCTAGGCATGGGGTAGGCATCCAACTTTGTGTGACTATTTAATTTCCTGTAGTCCACACAGAACCTGGTACTGACATCCTTCTTTGGCACCAGCACCACTGCGGAGGCCCAGGGACTGTTGGACTCTTGAATCACACCTAGTTCCAACATCTCCTGTACCTCCTCCCTCAGTCTGACTCTCATAGGCACTCTATAAGGGGCCTGCCTAATAGGCCTTTTGGGTCCTATGTCCACCTGTTGCTGTCCCAGGTGGGTGCACCCTGGTTTCCCAGTTAATGTCTCCAAATTCCTGCAACACTGCTCGGATTTCTCGAACCTGGATAGGAGATAGCTGCTGGGACATTGCTACCCCTTCCACTGAGGTTTCAGCCTGAGCCTCACTGAGGAAATCAGTCCCCAGATTTCATTCAGACTCCTCCTGCAATCCACTGCAAATGCTCAGCAGAAGGATTTCCCTATCATGGTAAGGTTTCATCATGTTAACATTGTACAATTTGTGCCCCTGCCATCTGCCTAGCAGTTCCACCATGTAGATAACATCATGGACCTTTCTTACCACGTTGTAGGGTCCCTCCCAAGCTGCTTGCAGTTTGTTGTGGCTGACAGGAGTGAGAACTATTACCTGCTGCCCCACAGCACACTCTCTAGCTCGAGCATTCCTGTAATACCACACCTATTTTCTGTTCTTGGGCTTCTGCCAGGTTCTCCTCGACCAAGCCCATGAGTTCCCTGAGCCTTGTCTTGAGGTTTAGGACGTATGCCACAACAGACCCCTTGAGACTCGCACTCACCTTCCCACTCATCTCGAATTAAATCTAGAGGTCCCCTCACCCTATGCCCATACAGCAACTCAAAGGGTGACAAACCTGTGGATTCCTGGGAACTTCTCTGTAAGCAAACAACAGATGGGGTAAATATTTGTCCCACTCCCTCTTAAACTCATCTGCAAATGCCCATAGCATGGACTTGATTGTAGAGTTTAACCTCTTAACAAGACCATTAGTCTGGGGATGGTAATGGGTGGTCTTCATTTGCTTCACCCCACAGGACTTCCACAGACAAGCCAGCAGGTCTGACATGAAATTGGCACCTCTGTCAGTCAGTATTTCTTTTGGGAAACCTACCCTGCTGAAAATCTCTAACAAAGCATTTGCCACCTTCTCTGCCTCAATGAAGGACAAAGCCACTGCCTCAGGGTATTGTGTAGCATAATCCACTACCACTAGGATATACTTTTTCCCTGTGGAACTTGGGATACTCAGAGGATCCACAATATCCATAGCTACCCTCTGAAATGGCTCCTCAATCAGAGGCAAAGGCATCAAAGGATCTCTCACCTTGTCTCCTGCCTTGCCTACCTTTAGGCACTGCTCACAGGTCCTGCAGTACCCTGTTACATCTCTGGAAATTCCAGGCCAATAGAAGTTCTGCTTAATATGCATCTTTGTACAATTTATGCCCATATAACCTGCAAAGGGAATATCTTGGGCTATGCCTAGAATTGCCAGATGGTAGGGTCTAGGCACTACCAACTGCTGTAGTCTCTCACCTTCTAGCCCTCCCTCTGGGGTCCACTGTCTGTATAGTAGCCCTTTGTCCCAGTATAGAGATTCTCCTTTCCTTGAAAATCAGGTGCCTCCCTAGCTACCTGCCTCAGACCTTGCAATGTAGGGTCTGAGAGCTGAGCCTGTCCCAGCATTCTCCTTGTAACCCTTCTCAGCTCCCCTTCCACAGGAAGTCTGGCATCCTCTGACAGTGGTGCCTCCCTGTCAGCCTGGGTACTCCTACTCACCTCTACTTTTACAGTCACTCTCTCCAAGGGACCATCAGTATCACCAAGCAGCTGTGGCTCACCTTCAGTCTCATTGCTACAGAGTAGCTTCCTCCCTGAAGTAACCATGTCACCAGTCCTGGCTGCCAGTATGACGTCTGTCTGGGTCTCGCTCAGGCTACCAGACCCACATGCTTGTCTCCTAGCCTGAATGCATGTAACTGCATAAGCACATGGTACTGCCTCATCCAAATCCTTCTCTTTCAGGACATCTGCAGGATGGTAGTTTGGTATCCCTGTTGTCTCAAGACAACCTACTATTGGCATTTTTTTATTTCCCACTTACTGGCTCCCTCACCTTTTGTTCCCCACCTTGCCTCCATGGACATCTGTATGCCACATGTCCCCACTAGTTGCATTCAAAACATTTAACCCTAGCTCCAGGATGTGTACCTGGACTAATTGCTTGCCCTGCTACTAGCAGATTCTGTTGGGGCAGTCAGGGCTGCCCACCATGGGTTCCTTTAGACCCATGAGCAGTACTGGGCTCCAATTCCTGTGCAGGGCTGCCCTGCTTGCCAGGTATAGGTCTCCCTTCTCCCCCAACTCATCTGAAGTAGCACATTGTCTATCAGCTAACCAGATCCTCATGTCCTCAGGCAAAGTGCTAAGGGCTTGTTCCCTCACCAAACATTCTTCCAGCCCTTCAAATGTGGTGACCTGCATCCACTCACCCACCTATGGAAATAAGTGCTCAGTTCAGCTACATATTTACACACACTTTCATCTGCCTTGCGTCTGTGCTCACAAAACTTTTTCCTATACGTTTCAGGTGTCAGCTTAAACAATTCTAACAAGTGATGTTTAACAGCAGTATAATCAAAACATGCAACGTCAAGACATTTTTGACAAAACAGTTGCAGCTTTACCATGGAGTAAGGGGGTCAGGAACTGTACCCAGAGCTTTTGGTCAACACTATACTGTTTGCATACCCTCTCAAACATATGAATGAAACTATCAAAACTATCCCCCTCTTTAAACTGCGGAAGAAATTTACTGACCTTCTGGGGTCCAGTTACTCCCTTCCCCATTACCTCCTTTACTCTGGCAAAGAGTCAACATTTCCTTCTCATGCTTCCTCTGCTGCTCCTTTTCCTCAGCTTCCAGGTGCAGCAGTTTCTCATTCTCCTCAGCCTGTAGACTCCTCAGTCTCTCAGCTGCTTCTATCTCGAAATGCCTGGCCTCCAATTCAAGTCTCTTTAGCTCCAGATGGATTTTTAAGTCCTCTGCAGAAAGATTGAGCTTTCCATTTTCTGAGGGTATTATATCTCCACTGCAAGTCTGATTGTCATCCTGGTTGCTGTTTTCGGATGCAACTGTAACCAAGGCTGCAATCAAGTCTGCCTTAGTCAGGTTTCCATGCACCAGTCCTCTAGCCTGGCACATCTCAACCAGCTGGCTCCTTGTCAGCTTTCCATACTTCTCTGCTGACATGCTGCCTGCTCACCCTGACTAACTAAGCTATCAAAAAAAATAAAACAATTGTAATCTGATGAGTATTCACTGGGTGGCTGATTTTAGAGTACAAAACACCTTCAAAGCTCACTGCACCCAAGCTACAAGAATTCACTCTACCCACACCACTACAAGCCAATTAGTATTTGCCACAAATTAATATGTGATGTGGATATCCCACCACTGCCAAACAATTAACACGTGACACCCGTGTCTGGGCCCAGCAATCAAGGAGCCTCAATCCTCACCACTAACACCAGTGAGGTGTGTCTCATATAGGAGGAAAGGATAACAAATGCACACAGTAAAGTGCAATTTCCCTTATGAGATCACAGTAAATCCTGGGCTGGTCACTCCCTTGCTCTCCAGGTCCCCAATAAGACTCCCCACTGGCACAGCTATATGGTCCAGATCTCAGGCTAGTGGGCAATCTAAAACCTCCTGTACCCTCTCTGTCCAACCAGTGCTTCGAGTCCCTGCCCAGGTAGCTCACACACACACACACACACACACACACACACACACACACACACACACACACACACACACACACACACACACACACACACACACACACACACAGACTTTAAGAAGAGTTTATACAACCATACAGATACTCCTGGAAAAGGTTGGCATAGGTTCTCCAGCTGTACCCCTTTTTCCCAGAATATGCAGTAGTACCAGCTGCCACCACCCACTAATATTTATCAGCTACTCAAAGGCCTTTAAAAGGATGTCCAATTTTTACTGTGCAATATTATTATTACAATGAACAAAGCATGCTGGAGGGATAGGTTACTGACCCAGAGACTCCCCATACATATTCTGGAATAGACTGCTCATACATGTCAAGCTGAGCGCTTCTCTGGCCCTCTTCAAAAGGAACCTTGATGACTGGATGGGAGATAGGAAATTCATCCCTGGGATCATGTCATTTGCCCTGCTAGACAGGGGACCAGGGAAGTAAATATTCTGGGAAGAAATAGCCAGGGAATTGTTATGGCTAGGCTTGTATAGGCCCTAGGGACAATAGCCTAGTACCAACCTATAGCCCAGGGCTAAAGCTATTAGAGTTGCTTTGTGCAATTTTACCAAAGGCCTGCAAGTACTCTAAAGAGCTTAAATTATTTCTACAATAACAGACACAATTGAAAGGATTTAAAAATATTTACTAACAAATAGTCAACACAAGACAATACTTTTTACTACACAGTGCTAGTCAAGAGCTTAGAGATCACAATGAAATACTTAAAATAATTCAGCAGTACAGTTCTGACATCACAGAAAAACACTTAGTCTAATCTTTCTAGTTTTAGCTATTTCTAAGAGAAAACACAAATCTAAGATAAACTTACACATAGATCAAAGGCAGTGCTGAGTTGGATGGTTAAGGCAAAAATGCTTAATGCTCTCTGATTCTCTCTGTTTTTAAAATCACATTCCTGGTTCACATTACATCATTCTTCATACTTCCCTGGGTTCCCAGGCTAACAGAAACTACATTTACAGTCTTCACCTCTGGGCAGAAACCAGAGCAATAAAGGACATTTATGCGTGCAAATTCTGGTCATTAACTCTGGCCTTAAAAGAATAGCAAGAATTCCTTCATCTAGACTGGCCGGAGCCATGTTTACATCAAAGGGTCAAAACATGCTTTACTTGGTCAGCAGGGTGCACTGTTGTTACATTTTTGCAGTTCCACATATAGCAGCATTTTGTTCCATTTAAGACAACAAAACTGTGGCTTATATTAATATTTACAGATGACAGAATTATCTCCAAAATCTTGCTAGGCTGGCAGCCTTCATCTATCTTCACCCAATCTTCACAGGGTGCATACTATACGGCATGGGAAATTTGAAGACAGGGATTCCGTGTGGTACAGGATGGATGGGGTTCATCTCAGTGACTTTGGTCTGGATTTGTTTAACCTTAATTTGGGGTTAATGGTGGAGGACCCAGTAAAAAAGGGTATGGTGTGAGGAGAAGAGTGATAGGCTTGCCCCTCTTCTGTTCCTCCTCAGGAGGATAATTGAAATTGGTGGAAGACTTGGAGTGAAAGGATTAGATTGGTGATATACTAAAGGTGAGTGAGGACACACACACACACACACACACACACACACACACACACACACACACACGCATACACACGCACGCACACATACTTTCGAGGATTCAGTAAAAACCCCAGTGCCTGTGGTAACAGCTGCTGTGAAAAGGGTCTGTTTCAGAGATGCAGTAATTTGTGATTCAAAGATACATTAGTTGTAATGAGGAAAGGCCTCATTATGAGCTAATTTGCATGTCTCTGAATTTTGCTGATAACTACTGTGAATACAGATCATTACTTTCTAATGATAGTTAACACTGACAGCTCATGCATCTTGTTAGCACAGGCAGCCCCCATTCACTGTCTCATATCACAAACACAAAGACACGCACACCACATAACCCATACTGTCCCCTTAGTTGTTACAATGTTCTTGATGTCTCCTTTACATGTTTTCTTGCCCTAGCAAATCACTGATGATTACAGTCAGTCTTTAATGCCACACATTATAGTTTAAGACTTCATATCCTTCAGTAAATGCATGTTAATGCAAAAGCAGTTATTCTAGAAACATTCTAAATTTATAAGGGGAATAATTAAAATCCATCACTGACTGTGCATCTTTGTCTCCCCCATTACTTTGAGCTTTGTCTGCATTTATTGTGCTACATGGAAGTATTGAATAGAGAAAACTATAAAACAATTAAGAAGTGTCACTATTAGAAGGGTATGGAAGAGGGAACATCTCAGCTAAAATACTTAGAAAGACGTGATAAAAGCAACATGCAGTATTAGAACAGACCAGGATTTATAGTACACTATTGCAAATAACAAACTAAAGATATCAGCACAGGCAGAAAAATTGCAGAAAAATATCAAGGGAAAGAGTAAAACAGAAATAGACACATTTGGGACAATATCTATGAAGAGCCTGTGGAGCATAACAAAGATGCTAAACAGATAGAAGAAGTAAAAGAAACAGTAAGAATTTCAAATGTACAGGATATGAAATGGGATGAAGCAAAAGCCAGAGAAATTGAAACAAAATTAAGAAAATCTCCTAATTGGAAAACCTCAGGCCCAGATGCAATATCTAACTTTTGGCTTAAATTATTAACATCTTTACACACAGATTTAGCTCTGAGTAACAACTAATGCACACTCTGAACAGACACCAACTTGGTTAACAACAGGAAAAAAGTATACTTCTCCTACAGAGTGAACCTGCAAGCTATCCTAAAAACTATAGACCAATAACATGTCTTCCGACGATGTATAAACTATATACTGGAACTGATGCTGACAGAGTATGTAGTCATTTAAATGAAAACTCAATCATGGCAATAGAACAAAAGGATAACAAAAGAAAGCCATATGGAACAAAGGACCATTTGTTGTTAAATAAAGTCATAATGGAGATTTGTAAAACATCAAAAAGTGCTCCTGGGCAAAACGCCACCATAATCTCTAAACAAATACTCTAGATATAAAAAACACATTTTTATTCACCATAAAGACATGTTTTTTTCATATCCAGCATATTTCTGTGGAGCTTATGGTGGCATTTTGCCCAGGAGCACTTTTTGTTGTTTACTAGTTTATCCTCAGCGCTTCAAACAAAGAGGTTTGTTTTTGTATTATAATGGAGATTTGTAAAAGGGGGGAGACTCCTAAGTATGGCATGGATAGATTACAAAAAAGCATTTGACAGCATTCCACATTCACGGATAATGGAGTGCTTTCAGATGTATATGATACATCCTACATTGATAAATTACATTACAATGACAATCTAACACTGGCAAACCAGTTTGCAACTACCCCGTGATAAAGGGCAAATTATTATCCCAAGGATAAAAATTCAAAGGGGGATATTCCAGGGTAAGTATTTGCCACTGCTACTCTTGTATCTTGCCCTTAACCCATTAAGCTGTCTATTTAATAGATTAGGTCATAGTTACAATTTGAATCTCAGAAAACAGCAATGATGATATACTGTAAGAATGCCATTTGGTCTTGATAAATGTCAGTCTGGGACAAGAATGTGCTATAAAAGAAATTGAGCAAGACAGAATGTACAAACATTTGGGAATTGATGAAGTATCAACAGTAAAACATGAACAAATGTGAATAAAACATAGTAAGTAATATTTTAGAAGACTAAAATTAATGCTGAAAACAGCTCTAACATCTAGGAGCAAAGCCCAAGCTATAAACCAATTTACTCTTGCTATTCTAACTTACAGTTTTGGGTGATTGACTGTCCCCCAAAAGGTACTGGATCAGCTGGACAGGAAAATAAGAAAGATCTATAGGTATATGTATATGAGACTGCTAGAGGGTATAAAGGCTAAAGCAGAATGAAGAAACAGGCAGCGCTGGTGCACTGCACTGAGAGTAGAATGCAGGCCAGGAAACTGTGGAGATAAAATCTCAATAATACTGTGGAAAGTTAGTCAACTGATGTGATATGGTCATAGCCTTTATACATACCTGGAATGCCAAATGAGGTTGGTCAGTGAAGAAGGGAGCATAGTATAGAGCTGTAGCTTGTATTTTCATTGTTTATAAAGGAGTTTGAAAATCAAAAGGATATCAGAGAGACAGAGTAATGAGGGATACAGATTGTGGAAAGGGCTTCTTGAGCATAAAGGTATCATATGGGTGGATGGTGGATGGAATGGGATCCTGGCTTGGATTCATAGGAAATCGTTAGTAGAGGGAGACCTGATTCCAGTCACAAAGTCAAGCAGGAGAGGTGCTACATGGTAATGTTGCTTCATAAGCTTTGGGTGGATTCTTGAGAGTGTTTCTGTTTTATAAAAGTGTGCATACCGGCTGTAGTAGAAGTAAACCCTAAGATTTTTGAGTATCAGTGGATATTGAATTAAGAGGATAATGTCTGTTTACTACTTTAACTTTCTATGAAATACTTACTGTCAATTACATGGAAAGAGTGAATAAACTAGAGGGACATGTCTGTAGTCTTAAACCTTTTCTCTTTCCACATACCTATCACATCTGATGAGCATGGTGTGTAATCATACCATGCTCCTAAGTCCTGGAACTCCTTACCAAAATTATCAGGTCAATACCATCTCTCCAGTCCTTTAAAACCATTTTGAAAGACTTTTTAGCCAAACTCCGTGTCCGTTCTTGCTCAACCCCAGAATAAACTATATCCCTAAATACGAACAAGTACCTATTCGTACCTCAAACCTCTTTACTCCCCCTTCTTCAGTCACTTCTTAACTTCAATCAGTTTATCTCCCTGACTCTCGATCTAAATTTGCCATAACCCTATTTTTCTCTCTCACTTCATATTGCAATTCCTGTTTGTATTGCACTGATTTACTTTTAACATCTCTAATCTGATTAAAATTTCTCTAAGTATTAAATCATTCTCATATAAACTGTCTCTGTTTTTAATCACTGTTTTCACATTATGTCTACTTTTGTATAATTATTTAAATTGTAGATATATTATTTTTGAAGATTGTAAAATTATTTTTCTTAAAATGTTTTTGTAATACTTTGGAACTTTTCTCCTCAGGCCACTACTGAATATGGCCACCTACCCAGTCAGACTTTCCAGATAATCAAATGTTAATAAAATAAATAAAGTGTGAGGTGGGTGAGAAAATATTCTTTATTGCCTGGGTGGAGTATGTTAGGTCTTGTAGGACTGGGGTTATTTTCCCCGGATGCATAATAAATTGGCCTTTTACTTATTCTTTCAAATGCATCTTTTTGGTGATGAGCACAATATGTATAACCAGATGTGATGTTCATAGAATAACTATGGCACTGCATTTGTGATCCTGTAACACTTGTAATGCACAAGAAGTAAGATTGTATTTCTAAAAATGGTTCAATAAGAGATTTAGAAAGGAGTCCTATAAAATTCCTCTCAACTCACCCACTATGACACTCACAAAAAATAAACTAAAAGATCATACACTGTACACACAAAATGTAGGTATATAGACATGCACATGCACACACATGCACACGCACACATACACATGCATAAAACATCTAAGCCCATCTTAAACAAAAAAGTAATGTCAGGGTCCTACCCAAAACACAAACACACATAATGCCTCCCAACAACATTGCCCAACTACATCATCAGAAGTTTGTTATCATTAATTATAACAAATAAAATAAGAGAATAAAAAATAGCATTGAGCACAACTAGCAAAGAAGAAAATGTCATTACCAGTGAAACAGACCTGATTTTATCTAAATTAACAAAGATGAAATGAAATACTAAATATAACAGTACTATTAAGCGGAGAAAACCTAATATAACTTTCACTACTCACTCTGCTAGTAAAATATATTAATTAAAATTAATTAATTAGTTTATTTATTTATTTATTTTTGTTTACCAGAGTAGTGCACTGATCAGTATTGACCAATTTCCAAGTTAACTTACAGTATTTAATAGAAAAATTACAATGCACATTAGAACTGGAAGAGAAAAACATCACGAGTTGGTACCCAAGTAATATCCCAAAGCTTATGAGTCCTATAATAGTGAAATTGAACAAGTGAAAATGTAAACTTGTACATACTACATCTGAGGTCACTGTATCTTAAGAGCTTTCCCTTTTCTCTGAAGTATAGCAATTTTGGAGTTAACATGTACAAGTTCTGACATTGCAGAGAATAGCAAACAACAACTTTAAAAGAGAACAGAGATGTTCATCATCTGCTGTTCTCCCAACTTACTTAATTTATTCTCATAATTTTCGGGTTCACACTTACGAGTCTTAGAATTACAATAAGGAACCCCAAAAGGTACTCTAGTCATAAAAAACTTTAGGAAACTACTAAGAGTGCTATTTAACAGACAACTTATGTAATTACCCCAATCAGTGTAACTCAAACAAGAAAGCAATGTGTAAATGCAGAATGTAGGAGCTGGTTTGTGCAAAAAATGAAATATCTTAAACTGAAGGATTAGGGAACTCAGTTTAGGACTTGTTGCTTTTCAACTCCTCATAAAGCTTATCCACTAACCCTACATAACTAGGTACTTCATCTGTAACTCAGCATTCCACCACATATTCCCTCTATAGACATGCATCATGTCTCGGACTTATTTGACATTTGACAATCATACTACATACTCTGCCTGTACAGTGCTTCTCTCTCACAAGGCTATGCTTCTGCATCACTTTGCCACTTATCACAGCTAAGCATTGATTGCTATGTTGTACACAATGGGATTTGTATGCCTGCCCACTACATGGTTTGAACTGCCACATGCGACAGGACTTTACTTGTAAATGTTAAGCAGGTCATAAAAGTATTCATTCAGTGTTATTGTGTAGAGATGCCATCATGTACTCATCATCACTCACATTGCAAGTTTTAGCACACATTGTCTTGATGCACTGAGTATCACATATTACCGTGCTGTAGTGGTACACATGCTTTTATGTGGCATCATGATCATATTCAGCATTTCTGAGTGCTTTATCATACATCAAAGTACACAATGACATATAGTGTAAACATAATCCGTTAATTTTGGTACACATAACATATCAAACAGATTATGTGCATGAAACATTACTTGTTTTTGGTAAGTAAACTATAGTATAATATAGTATAGCAAAGTATGGTATAGTATAGTATAATATAGTATAGTATAGTATAGTATAGTATAGTATAGTATAGTAGACTTGAAGAATACTAATACTGCTGCTGGGGAGTACTTGTCTGTGGGACGTTTGAATCATTTTGGTGAAATGTTATTTGTACAAACACTGCACTGAATGAAATTAAGCTTTGCTGAATACATTTGTTGCAGTACTACTATATCTTAATGACATTGGGGTTACAGATCGGGCCTGAGTTGGGATTAAGATACTATTTTTTGTTTTGGTTATTGTTAGGATTAAATTAGCATTAACCTTAGTTTTTGTGTCAGGTGTACATTTTGTATTGGAGTTATCTTTATGTTTAAGATTAAGTTTTGGTATTTAGAGCTAAGAATTAAAGATACAATAAGGGTTATACAATGTATGGTCAATTTTATGTTGTATTTTCAGTCTGGGGCATTGTCTTCCACAGGGAATGCAATAAATAGGATTTGCTGGTGACAGACGTATTAATCTGGGATGGAGTGAGAAGGTAGGGACTGTGGGTAGGTAAGGTGATGAGGGTTATATATTAGGAAGAGGAAGTATCAGATCAGAGTTTAGAGATAAGGTTGGCAGGAAGTGAGATAGTTAAGGAAGCTGAGTTAGTATTTAGGTGTTGGATGAAAGGAGGAATTGGCCTCACCGATGTGGGTGTTTGGAGCTCAGAGATGGCACCATTTGCCAGCATTCATGCGACCAGAGTGCATGGGCTTTTCAACAGGTACCACAGTTTCAGATGCTGCAAGTAAGTCTGGTTTTGATTTCTTCCTGAGGGTAGGTGTTTTTTTTCTCTCTGCTAGTTTAGGATCTATTTTGAATATACGAAGGTAAAAGAGGCTGTTCTCTGAAACAAACACTGCAAACATGCAGAGTTGTACATTTCATGTTATGTGATAGCCATTAGTTGCATGATCCAGCATAAAGTCAGAAATGGGAATGGTTAACATTGTTCACAATGGACTTTTTAACATTATAGGTATGCATCATTGCTCTCTCATTCTGTAAATTCACTGGGAAGTTGTATCTACCTCTGTCTCTCATGTGCCAACATAAACTTGCAGGTCACAACAAACATGCTCTAGGTTAATAAACTATTAGTAAAAGATTTGTGGTGGGGGGGTGGCTTTTCCTATATATCAGTTTGGCTGTATTTGGAGGGCAGTACTTCCGGGATGAAGTTTTTGGTTATGGCAAGATGTCAAGAGATGTTGACTGTCCCTTTAATTCCCACTTTTTCCATTACTTCCCCCTAGGCTGGGGTGTTATGAAGGAGGAGGTTGTGGGTCGGTTGGGGTTGTGGGATTGGGGCAAGAGAAAGTGTTGAGGAAAGTGAGGTCATATGGTCTCAGGGGCTGGCACTAACTGTGTGTTTTTTCTTTCAGCATGGCAAATGTCCAGCAATTAAGGCAAAAATGGTAACTGGTTGTGTCCCAAGCAGAGGCATTCTTTTAAGATGTAGCAGGGCAGTGACTGCCAGCATCTCTGGCCATTGTTGAGGAGCCAGACACAGAAAGTCCATCAAAGGGTATGTAACTGTAGAAGTATGTAGCAGATGTGGAAATTTAAACCAGAAGAAGGACGTTTGAGCATTCAGTCCTGATGGTGGAGCCCAGCCCACTGCAGGTAATGCAGCTGCTGAGCGCTTCTGTTGTAAATGAAATGGGATGGTAGGTCACAATTAGTCATTTGAGGAATATTTAGCAGGTTTATTACAGAATCTGAACACTGAAAGTAGGGTTAGATTTCAGTAGCTGAGAGATCCAGGCAGGGCTAGCTGCAAGGGGCCCAGAATAAGGAGAGCTAGGCAACCCAAGGTCCACTGGGGGGTTGTGGTTCCTTCTGCAGCCAGGGTGCAGCTTGACAATAATGGAGCACTTTGGAAGAGGACAGTGCATTATCTGGATGATTTTCTGAGCTTAAA